>NC_085136.1:162580391-162805391 GCF_035046485.1 Aedes albopictus
TCATGCCGTTCGTGTTCGTTGGAGCCCCGACGGGCGAGCCCTGGTCGCGTACAAGTACAGTGAGGGTTGCATCGAAGTCTACAAGGTTGATAAAGTGGACAATTGGTTCCAAAACCCGACCAAGGGCAGTACTTTCCCGCGGGCTCACATGGATGACATTGTCGGCTTTGGAATAGCACCCGATGGAAAGTATCTGATGACCTGCTCGAACAAGACCGATCTTACCGTTTGGGACGCAAGGGGAAACGTACTGGAGAAAATCGACACTTTCCTGATGAGTACCTATAATGCGAAGGTTTCTCCATGTGGCAAATTTATCGGGGCTTGTGGCTTTACCAGCGATGTTCCTCTGTGGGAAGTGAAGTTCAGCAGATCCGGCGAGTTTCAATCGGTTCAGAAGGCTTTTGACCTGTCTGGTCACAAATCAGGGATCTACGATTTTGCCTTTGATCAGGATAGCTCGAAGACTGTTACTGTCTGCAAGGATGGCACGTGGAAAATTTACAGCACCAATAGTTAGTTGACTCGTAAGTTTTTTCTCGATACATTGATTAATTTTTGGTCCGTTGAATTTCAGTTGAATATCAGAAAGGAGAGATGCCACGTTGTCTTTTGACTGGAACTTATGAACCAACCAGTGCCGCCGCTCTCGTAGCAATCACCCCTTCAGGAGATGTTGTGGCCATCGCTAACGGAAAGTCTGTCTATTTATATAACGCCGCTACAGGAACTTTGGAGGGATCCATCGAAGACGTGTGCTCAGGTAATGTTTTAAGTCATGAAGAAGTTCTAAAATAATTATACTTACTGTTCATATCTTCAGGTCAAATCTCCGCTCTCCAGTTCGACTCGATGGGAAAATATTTGCTGATTTGTGCTGATCGTTACGTTCGCATCTTCCATAACATACCCGGATACAAAGTGGCCTTAGAGTGTGCAGAGCAGAAGCTGAAGCAGCCGAAGATGTCCGCTGCCATGCGCGAGCGGCTCGAAATGCAGATCGCCGAAAATGAAGCGTTTTTGAAGAAGTATCAGTGAATGAAGAATGTGTGCTGATTAGAATCAATTCTAGCGTTGGCGACTGATCGACCTGGCACCTGGCACCGATGTTTACTCGAAGGCTTCAATGAAGAACGATCACAGGCAATTAAATCTTCTAATACTGGGAGCATTTATTTTAGGTTCAGTAAGAAGTAGCATTAACTATACAAACTACTGCCATGATTTTTGTAAGTCAATATTGAAGCTAAATAAATAGTTAAATGTATGTTTTGGCGCATTTCAAATAATGAGAAAATATCCAAAACGTCTTCTAAAACCAATAACATGTTCAATGGTACCGCTCATTTGCACGTCAGCTCTCCTAAGGCGCCGTCCACAAGTTACGTAACGCTCTAGGGCGAGGGGGAGTACAGCTGTGCGTTACGGCCCATACAAAAATTTTAGGATTTTCATACAAAAAAGCGTTACGGTGGGGGAGGGGGGGTCGAAAAATGTCGATTTAAGCGTTACGTAATAAATGGATGCTGCCTAACGGCTAAGGAGCAGAACTACTAGAACAATATTGAATAATAAATTCGAAAACGCATCACCCTGCTTAAATTCGTTCTAGGGCATGAAAATAGTTATTTATGTGACGAGTTGCAAAAAGTTGATATTTTCAGCACGAGTCGTACATTTATCCAACGAGGCTTGCCAGTACGCTTGATTTCTACAGCTGTGGGTGTAGTGCAAGCGCAAGGGGAACCCTGGTGCTGCTCCGGCCAGAACGCCGAGGGAGATAATAAATGGAGCGTGGTTGGCGAAGGATGCCAACGAGAACCGGAAAGAACTTTCCACTAAGAAAGTGGTTATCCAACAGTTGGTCAAGATCACTGAATTTGCGTCCTTCGATACTAATATTTATCAGCAATCACCTCTAGCAGACCTTGATGAAGTTCAGGAAGTCAATGCTAGCGGCAAGGCAAGATCAGGATAAGCTCATGACACAAGGCACAAGGTTGCACAAGTGCCGAGCAATCCTAGAGCAGCCCGGAGAGAATCTCATAGTATCTGGCCTTCAAAAGTGCCTTAGCTGGTGAATCACAGTGCATGTCCGGTAGGTGACGCAGCTCAGAAACTGCTGTGCCAAGCAGTTGCTGAATGGGTGACCGATATCTACTAGTGTTCGCAGCTTTTTTTCTCACTCACTCTCCTAAACAAACATGGGAAAGAAAGGTACGGAAATGGGGGCACTAGCCCCTTAGAAAAACAGTATTTTGGCCGTTGGCGAGTTGATCTGTGGCCAAAATAAGCTAACGCTTCAAAAGCAGAACATGGTGCCGTTTGATGGAAACTATACTAACCATCTGACGATCAGTACAACTGGTCGTTTTCCGGTCCAGGAAATAAGTTGCACGTCGCACGAGGGCTTGGCAATAGCGAATATCAACGGGATGTACTACTGCAGTTGTCAAAAGTCTACGAGAGGGGAGGGGTGGGTCTGAGATGGCAAAATTTTGGTCTACGGGGTTTATGAACAGCCCCTAAGGTGCGTAAGCAGGTGTGTTTCGAAAATTTTTGCCAGGTAGCCAACACGAACACGACCACTTGGAGTCATGGCTGAAACTAAGGGCGTGAGCACCCTCAGAACGCTCCCCCGAGAAGCTGCAGAAGATCGTGGAAACGTTGTTCCCGTGTTACGATACAAGATCTTGAGCCCCCGTTACCTATGGCCAACGACGAGCTCCTCGCAATAGCGAAGTCGCTTAAGTTGAACAAGGCTCCGGGTCCGGATGGTATACCGACAGTAACCATCAAGACGGCCAATGGCTATGCAGATGTGCCTAGACAAAGGCGAATTTCCGGAGAGGTGGAAAAAACAAAGATTGGTTCTACTTCTCAAGCCCGGGAAGCCACCTGGCGACCCGTAGGCATACAGACCTATCTGCGTTCTGTACACCGCTGGAAAACTGTAGAAACGGATAATTCTGTTGAGGCTGATGATCTTTTTCGAGAAACCCGTTGATTCTGGCCTGCTGGATAACAAGTTCGATTTCCGGAAGAGACACTGTTAGGGCTGTAACCAAAACGGCTGAGATAGCACTTCAAATAAAGCGAACGGAAATCCGCTATTGCGCGATCTTCATGCAGAACGTAAAGAATGCGTTCAACAGCGTCAGCTGGGCCGCTATCGAGTGCGCCATACACCACCTAGGAGTCCCGATAGCCTCTACCGGATATTGGAGTGCATATCTATGACACCGAGGAAGGCGAGAGGAGCTACAATATCCCCGCGGGGGTACCTGAGGGCTCCAACCTGGGCCCGGTACTATGGAACGCGGCGTATTGAGGCTCAAACTTCCACCGGGTGTAAAACTGACCGACTTTACCGATGACATTACCCTCGTGGTATACGGCGAATCGATAGAAAAAGTGAAACTGACAGCATTTGGACGTAATTGGTATACTGGGTGAGGTCGAGACATTTGGCACTCGCGCACCACAAAACGGAGGTGGTGGTGGTAAACAACCGCAAGTCTAAACAACAGACAGTGGTCACCATGGGCGGGTGCACGATCAACTCTAAGCGTTCACTGAAGCAATTGGGCGTCATGATCGACGATAATCTGAAATTCGAAAGCCACGTGGGATATGCCTGCAAAAAGGCAAGCGTGGCTTTGTCAGAGATAATGTCAGGTAGCTCGGCAATAGTCTCGAGTAAGCATTAGCTGCTCGCGATATTGGCGGTCTTCATACTATGGAATGGCGCCGCCGCATGGTCGACTGCCCTAGTGGTAAATCGAAACGTGAAGCGACTCGAAAGTACCCACAGACTGATATGCCTTAGGGTGGACAGCGCATACGTCTCGAAGGGCACGGTATGCGTGCTAGCGGGCATGATGCCCATAGCACTAGTGGTGGTAGAGGACGGAGAGTGCTTCGAGCGACGTGGCATAAGGGGTGCGAGACGGATCGCCAGAACATCGTTTATGTAGTGCCAGAGAGAACAGCGGGTAATCTAAATACTAGCCAGGACCCGAGCCTCCAGGGGAAAGAGAACAACTCAATATGGTAGCTGGTATAACGCTTACTAATAGAAAGTACTTATGTACGCCCCCTTTCTCTAAGTCATCCCTAACGGGCTTACTGCGAAGGGTTTTTAAATTTTGAAAAATGTATTGATTTTTTTATTTTATATGAAAGAGCACCTTTTTCTGAACCACTATGATTGTGTTCATATTTTTAGAACTTTGTTTTGTTACCTAAAATCAATTTCAAAAATATTTTTTGGAATCACCTTTTAACAGCTGGGCAACTATTTGACAGCTCCGCCCAGTACAAAATGCGACGAGGGGTGATTCGACAAATCGCTCGCTTACAAACTTCAAATCGATTTTTAAATAGATTCCCGGGTATAACAATTCATGAATATGGAATTATCTCAACACCGCTAAAGAAGCCAATTCTCGCCAAGCCATGCTCCATGTGGCCTGCCCATCTTGCTCTCTGCGCTCCACGCTTTGTTGGGCTAACTGGACCAATAGCGCAACTTTGCAATGTTGTTTTCCGGCACTTTTCCACCTTAGGCCACTTTCTGGATTCTGGGCTCGCGATAAAGTGCAACGGGCTGGTGGTTCATTTTCCCTGCCACACACCATTATCTAGCACACCGCCGAAGATCGTCCTTAGCATACGTTTTTCGAAAACTGTGAGTGTTTACAGGTCCTCCTCGTGTTCCTCCATGTCTCGTGTCCGTAGAGGACCACCAGCACAGCAAATAATTTTGTAATATCCAGGCGCGTAATTTCTGTCGATGTATCCATTTTTGAACGTAATTTCATTCGGTTACATCGTTTTCCAACATTTATCACACTCACCATGTACACGCTGGTTGGCACCGGAAAGTGTCAACAAACCCATTCCAGCAAACACTCAGAAGCAGTATCATATTTATCATCTACCTTCCAACTCGGTGAAATAGCCGAGAGGTAAGGGATTCGCCTCACAATCAACGGTTCAGTGTACGAATCCATGCCAATATTTTACTTATATATGATTCATCAATCGTTCCGGTTCTAGCGATTGCTAGACTCAATTTCAAGCAGCGGCGGTTGATTTGCTGTGTAGAATGGATGTAATTTGTACATCATTTTTACGACGCGACTGATGTGCAGCGAAAATGATGTGATATTACAAATTTTTTTTTGCTGTGAGTCTTAGTAGCGTTTTATACATGGTGCATATGGTGCGTGGGTGAATCACATGTCCATCATTATTTTAGATAAAGTTAAAATGCAAACAATCACTGGATTGAAAAGCTGTTTGAGAAATAATAATCATTCAATAAATTCATACTGAAATTAATAATAAACCATTTCTCGAGGCATTCTTTATAATTGCAAGACTGGGCATATGAGCATATTCAACAACAGAAAATTTGAACGACAGGTGTCAGTTTCATACAAGTTCAGTGCAACTTGTGTGAAACTTGAATATCACTCTCACAGCTTACTTTGACAGCCAATTTGTAATTTATGTTTGTTTGTTTTGCTCCGTACGTTTGTTAACATTTCCTGATGTTTCATAAGTAGTTCACTGCAACAACATTACAAAAATCCAATTCCCCGATGTATTTATCGTAAGTTGTTTCTAGTAAGTTTATAGATAACGCCCGCAAGATAACACGTCGACAACAACAACCGCAAGCCGGAGTGTGGTGACTCTGCGGGCAGGAAATGTGGTATGCCGTGATCACTCGGTTCCTTCGTCGTCGGATTGTGCTGGCGGTCATCTTTCTGCTGTCGCTGACGTACTGCATGGTGCGGCTGATTGGAAATGTAAGTATTCTACTGCTGTTTTCTTTACAATATTGTTTTGAATGCTAAGTCGCTGAAGTTGAAAGTTTATATCTGCATTGTTGCTGTGATCGAATAAGTTTAAATTTTACACATATTATTTCTCTGATATAAGGTAAACAAAGTGGAGTTGAATGGACACATTTGTTTTTGTGTGCGTTTAGCTGCAGCTGTTGACGTTGGCTTTCTCGTGGTTTTGCGTGGTTTACTAATTACATCGGAAGTCTCATGCGGGAGAAGAAATCCAGGAATACATCCTCATAGTCCGCATACAGTAAGAGCCCATGTACGGTAGGTGCAAGGATATCCAGCTCCAGCATTACAATGCTGAGGATGACGGATCCAGGAACCTTTCGTAAAGGAAATTTCCTTGATTTCCTTGGACACAAAGTATCCCGTGCCTGTCACGAGAGGGTGGCTGTGAAAAGATTCTCCAAGCGCCGCTCACTGCATCTTCGGAACCATTACGTCAGGATCAATTACGCCTACCAACGAGTAGCTGAAAGATGCTTCTTACAGTATTTATCAGCGTGGTATGCAAAGGAAGCTCAAGTATTTCCCGAAACAGTTTTGGGAGTTTGTGAACGAACAGCGCCATGAAGCTGGGTTGCCGTCGTCAATGACGTTCAACGAAAAAGTAGCTTCAGCATGTACTCCACAGGATATTGATAATCTCCTCTCTGAGAAATATTCCAGTGTTTACAGCGATGAGATGTTGAGTGATGTGATGACCACATCACACTCGCAGCCAGCAACGTTCCTCCTTTTGGCCGAGCTCTGAGTAGTGTCGACATCAACGAGGATATGATTACCAAAGCATTTCTGAAACTAAAGACTTCGTACAATCCAGGACCTGATGGAATACCATCGGCGATTCTAAAGGCACAGAATGGTAAACTCACAATACCGCTGCTCCACGTTTTCTGCATTTCCGTTTCTTACGGCATTTTTCCATCCTGCTGGACACTCGCAAACATGTTCGCTGTTCAGAAGAATGGCCACAAACGCGAGGTTAGTAAATATCGTGGCATTACCTCGCTTTGTGTCATAGCCAAATTGTTTGAGATTGTAATTATGGAATCTTTACTCGCTCACTGCAAGCCGTACAGCAACACCGATCAACATGGATTCATGGCGGGTCGCTCAAAGACTACTAATTTGTTTTGTTTCACCTCACACATCTACGAGACTTTTTCCGAACGCGCTCAAACAAATGCAATTTACACCGATTTGACTGCAGTCTTCGATAAACTGAATCATCATTCAGTTCGCCCCAGGGCGCTTCGAAATAACTCTATGTTACGACTGCCTTTTCGGCGCACCAATTACGGCCTAAACAGCGCACTAATGGGCATTCAGCGAACTTTCAACAGGGCGGCATCAGTGTTTGATTTCAATTTTAATCGTGAGAATGTTCGTCGTAGCTTTTTCGCATTTTTTTCTAGATCGGATGATGATTAGTATAGGTTGCAACTCATGTTTTTTGTTGTACAAATATCTATGTCTAGTTTAAGTATTATTCAAGCATTGGGACCATTGTTGTCTGTTGGTGTTGTCCATTAAATAAATAAATAAATAAATCATATCGCTGTTGTAAAACTCGATCGGGTCGGGATATAGGGTAGCTTTTTGCAATGTTGTCATTCGTATCTTACCGGTCGCTCTCTGTCCGTCATCATTGGCGACTGCTAATCGCCTTTGCTGCTACGTCCGGCATCCCACAAAGCAGCCATCTGGGACAACATATTTTCCTCTTCGATATCAACTCGATGATTGAAGATCCACGGCTGTCATATGCGAAAGATCTAAAGCTGTTCCTTCGAATTTGCTCGCTTGAAGACTGCGATTCTCTCCAACGTCAGGTGAATGCATTTGCTGATTGGTGTACTCTTAATCGAATGGATGTTAATCCGTCAAAGTGCTCAGTGAATTCGTTGTCACACAAAAAAACGTACAATACTGCACAAATATGTTTTGCGCGCTACTGAAATTGGTCGTGTTAACCGAGGTGTTAACCATATCAAATACCTGGGAGTTATTCTTGATAATAAAAGCTCTACTTCAAACACCATGTCAACTACGTTGTTTGAAAACCCTCGGGGATACTGGGATCCATCTCCAGGATTGCCAAAGAGTTCACGGATATCCACGGCCTGAAATCTCTGTACTGTACACTTTCTGGTTCTGTATTAGAGTACTGCTCAGTTGTTTGGATTCCCCAGTACAACAACGCTGTCCACCGAATTGAGTCTGTGCAACGGCGGTTTTTGAGGTATGCACTACGAAAATTACCATGGTCGGACCCGTACCGATTACCAAGCTATGAAAATCGATGTCATCTGATAAACTTGGAGCCACTTACTGTTCGCAGAGATACTGCTAGGACGCTACAGATTTCGGATACCCTGCAAGGCTATACATACTACCCTACTATTTTGCAACGGATAAACCTGAATGTTCAACCACGGGCATTTAGGAACAACTATATGTTACGATTACCGATGCAATGGTCAAACTTTAGCATGTTTAAGGAGAAACTTCAAAGAACACAAACATGGCTGCCACTATGGCCGACTTGGTCACCTACTCGCGTTTTCAAGAACACCAATCTTGAAAATACGTAAACAAATGCGCTAGCCTCTTTTTACAAGTGAGCAAAGCCAAGATTAACAAGTGCGGCATAGTTTTATCACAGACAAACAGACGTAACACTTGCGAAATTTCCATCGACCACGCTTTTAACGATCATTTTAAATTTTCATAGTTGTGGCCTTCACAACCAGAGGCGCGCGCATCGTTTTTCTATGCGTTTGACGTTTCACTCTAGCGCCTTCTGTTGACGATATTGCACAACACAGTGATTCGTGCAACTTTCCCACCAGGTGATGATAGTGTGAACTGGGCGATGGATTTCTATGAAAATCGTTCAAGGTGTTACGTCTGTTTGTCTGTGGTTTGATGCTTCTTTCGTCAGATTTGTGCCTCTGAAGTTTGTATGCAATATTGCAAAGGGATTTCTTGATTCTTGCTTATGAAGCAAACGTGTGACCAATTGCGCACGGGCCCCGGCACTCTCTCCGTTTATGACTGTGGATTTGTTTTATAAAGAACGCAACGGATTTTTCGTCCAGTGGATAATGTCTATAAATATCAAGTTTCAGAAGAAGGTTCCAAATGGACCGAAATGTCGGACAAGATAGAACAGCAGTTTTGTTTTCTGTCAAGACTGGGAAAAGACATCTCCTGATATCAATCAAACAGACGAAAAGAAGTAAGAAAGGCTGATTGACCATGTGCAATTTGAGTTGAAGAAGCACATCGACATAGCACAGAGTTCTCTGTTGACATAGTTCCGCTCGGAATTATTAATTACTTCCTTGGTCTTGAGGTGAGCTGTGTTGCTAGATTTGTGAGCCAGTGTGAGCCTGGTGGAATAGGGTATTGGGATGCTTCGTTGTCATATTCCTCTCGTTCGGCCTATCTCAATGTTAACCAAAAACTCAAACAAACACGCATAACTGGATATCGGAAAAGCTATGCGCCAAACAACTGTAACATTTCGTTTCAATTCTAGCACTTTGGAGCATTAAAATTGAATGAAAATGTCACTTTGTTTAGCTTTTGTAGGCACCATGATTCTTCGGCTTAGTGGGTAGTCTATACACATGATCATAAATGGCATTATTCTGGAACATTTCGAATTGACTTTTCAATAACTGAACATTTAATGCGACGGTCAAAGACGCTATTTTGAACTTGTATATTTGTTTTCGACGAATAATAGCTATTTTACAAATTCAATGTGGGCCGAATATTGAGGACATTTTTTTTCCCTATGTACCCAAATCTTGGCCCATCAGTAAAGTGACGTCAACAACACCGATAAAATGACGTCAACAACATTGTTTGCGTAAGAACCAGCAAAAACGAACAGGAAGAAAGATTTTGTGTGCGGTGACTGTAAAAATATAACACAATAATAGGGTTGCGTTGTTTTCGTTACTTAATTAAGAAAGAACTTTAGTTCAAGTGATTTATTTATAGTATTTTGAAAATTCGGCTCCAAAAATCTAATTTAATAGTAAGATTGGTGAACAAACAGAGATAATACTTCAGCAGAAAAATTTAAAAAATGAGTTGGTAAGTGCTTCTAGTGCATGGAAAGCGATAGGCCAACGTTGTATCCACTAATAGGCCAATTTGTGTACCATAGACCAACGTTGCATACCATCGCATCGAATCTTTTCAACTTAATTAAGTAAATTCTTGTATATTTACGTTAGTCCAATTGGTGAAACATACATTGCCTAGAGTGTGTAAAAAGGTCAACATATTACTTCTAGTGCTATTAATTCATGAGTTATGGTCAAAATTGTCAAGGCGGCTTGTAAATTAGGCCAAGGAATGGTACATATACCCTATATTCAGCAAACTACACGAATATCAAGACTTTGTGACTGTAAGTCGGTGCACAACAAGGAGGAGCATCCGCTTCGTGGAAAAGATAATCACTGTGTCACTATCATCGATTGAGTCTGAATACATTGCGCTCTGCGATACAACTCAGGAGGAGATTTGGCTGAAGCGCGGACATCGGAGTGAAGTAGAATGGACCGACTTTGCATTCATGAGATCCTAAAGAACGAAGAAACTGTCCAAGTATAGTGAAACTGAAGAGAGGTTCGTACAGAATAACTACAAGAAAGGTATGGTCAAACTGGAATATATGTTTGTGACTGAAGACATGGCTACTGACGCCCTCATGACTAATATCGGTAAAGATTACTATGTTCACGAAAAGGAAGAAGTGGATAGTCTGAAGCCATACTTACTTTACCGGTAAGGCCTGAGTGTCCTCTGCTATACATAGGAATCGTCTTCATTCTACTCGGCCCATGGTTGTGTGTCTCCAGTTTCACACTCTGCGAAGGGTCCGCAGATCGTCCTCCACTTGATCGACCCACCTAGCTCATTGCGCATCACGCCTTCTTGTACCGGTCGGATGACTCTCAAGAACCATTTTAGTCGGGTTGCTATCCGATATCCTGATGACGTGATCCGCCCACCGTAGCCTCCCGATTTTCGCGGTGTGAACGATAGTTGTTTCTCTCAGCAGCTGATGTAGTTCGTGGTTCATTAACCTTTTCTAAGTCCCGTCTTCCATCTGCACTCCATTGTAGATGGTACGCAACACCTTCCGTTCGAAAACTCCAAGGGCGCGTTGGTCCTCTGCACGTAGTGTCCATACTTTGTGCCAATAGAGAACTACCGGTCTAATCAGCGTTATGGAGATAGTTAGCTTCGTGTGATGGCGAACTTTGTTCGTTCTGCGGAGTTATAAGTATGCATGATTTCCTACCACAATGTGCTCTGAATTTCTCTGTTGGTATCGTTATCGGCCTTGTAGGCGGCCAGCAGTCCGCCCAAGCACAGGAATTCTTCAAACGCCTCGATTCCATCACTGTCGATTGAAATTCGGGGGCGGTGATTCTTCCCTGGAGCCCTTTAACGTCATGTACTTTGTCTTCGACACATTAGGATGTAGCATAGATTATCTAATTTGCTGTGTTTAATGATCACCCTCTATGTGCAACTTTTGCACCATGATCGTTAACCGTAGTGGAAACGCTTGTAACGCTAGTGAAACGCTGATTTATGAAAGCGCAAGCCCATTTCAATCCCAACTTTGTTTACTGTACTTTCAGAACGTATCGCTAAACTTGGACGGTGACCTATTTCAAACGGGTCTACAGCGTGAGAAGCCCATCATCTGGACCAGTTCCGTTGTGGAGGATCGCAACCGATCTAACGATCTGTCTACAAACTGTCGAAACTCCGTTCAAGGCAAAGCGCTCATTGTTGACGACCGGGGCTACGTCTGTACCAGGTTCGAGCTATTGTGGACGGGATGTTGCAACGTAGAGGTGGAAAGCACTAAACTGTTCCACTGCGAGACGTGCCTGAGCAGTAATTGTTGTGCAATTTACGAATACTGCGTATCGTGCTGTATGCACCCAAACAAGGTTTGTTATTTGGTATCTGTAAAGTTTCGTTTGATCAAATATTTGAATTTTGCAGAGGCCGTTACTAGAAAGGGTACTGGCGAAGGCAACCGGGCGACAAATCGCGGTCTATGCCACAGTAAACGACCAATACGAACTGTGCTTGACAAAGTGCAGAACCAACTCACATTCAGTGCAGAACGAGAACAAATATCGTGATCCAAAGTTGAAACATTGCTACGGCGAAACCGAAGAACAGCTCACTGGGCCGAACAGCAGAAACAGTGCCAGTGGTGCGGTGGACACAAGTGACAACAATAATCCTCTAGTAAATAGTGTGTAGGTGTGTGAGATTGCTGATAAACTGACAAATGCATGCGGCTTGTGATAAGAAGATAGAACCCGTTAAATGAACTTGGAATATTTTTGTATTTGATTTGACGTAAAGCATCCGAAAATGAATCGCAACTTCGAAAGGCAGATTGAACACTTCAAATACAGACTGACATCCGCACATAAATATCGCCGCCTGGATAAGCGGTAAGTGTGTTCCGATTATTGCTATTCCTGTACAGTTTCTTCTTGGTGCTGGTTTTGTTCAATTCCGTACTTGAGTTGTGTTCCTTTGATATATGCCCACGCCATTCGCTTTGAGGTGAATGATATGCCTACCTGCCCTTTGCGATCAATGGTGATGGCGCCTGCTGTTCCAACCAATCTGTCAGTCATTGCTTTACAGGAATTTTCCGTCGCTGTTTGAGCGTCTTCTCCAAGGAATTCAATTCTCTTGAGAATATCATGGGCTAACGAATATTTCATAATGGTTTCCCCGTGACCTGTGGTAGATACACCTCCTACCAGATTATCCGCGTACGTTCCCGCTCCTACCAATGGGGTGTCGCCAATTCTTCCAGGAAGCTTTCCTGTTATACCACCGGTAGATGTTGCAACAGCTATATTCCCAGAACTATCGATTGCTACCGCACCAACAGTGCCCACTTCTGATTTACTGTACTTATTCGACGAACCAATCTCCGTCCGAGCGAACTCCACTTCACCTCTACGTTGGCCTTCTTTCCACTCCTCCAGTGCTTCTTTGGCATAATCGGTTACCAACTGTCCAGGAGGATCCATTATTTCAAATCCCTGAAACAGATAATTGATGTTAAAAATTAAACGGAATCACTCAATAAACAAGACAAAACCTCTTCAGCAGCGAACCGCATAACGCCTTCTCCGCCCAGAAAGTTATGCGGAGTCTTCATTACTCTCCTCGCCAAGCTTATCGGATGCATGATATCTTTGACCAGCGTGCAGCAACCTGCTCGCAACGTCGCCCCATTCATAATGCTGGCTTCCATTTCAACGTTTCCTTGCGTCGTCAGTACTGACCCATATCCAGCGTTGAAATACGGATCCAGTTCCATGCTACGGACCGCCTCCTCAACAGCATCCAAAACGGAACCAGTTTCCCGGAGCTTTGCATAGCCCACCTTGGCAGCCAACTTCACACCCACCAGTTTTCCTTCGACCCGTTCGGACGGAATGTCTCCGGCACCGCCGTGGACCAACACAACTGGTTCGATGGAGGACATATTGATGCTCAAGATGCGTCTTCACACAACAGCGTTCTGCGTGCCACTGATTGATGCGGTGGAAAAAATGCCATCTCACAACACAACATTTCGACCATTTGCCTTTATTCATGCAGTGGCTGAGTTGCAGTTCCAACGACCGAAAGACTATACAGCTGATTGGTTGATGATAACAGTTCCGTTCATTACATACTCGACCATAGTGGTTTCACAGCGCGGTGTCACGAACACTAATGCAAATTTACTGGTTGAAAATATGCCCATTTGATTTTGCCGGGAACAGCTGATTTTTGTTTACTATTTTCAACCAGTAACTCAGGTAGTGTTCGTGTAATTCAACGTGTACGTACATGCAACACCACTAAAAGCAGAAACCACTATGTCCATTATTATGTTCACTGAAAAAGCTGTATGTCTGCTTGCTTGCAAATGGTTCATCCAAGAATTAAAAATTGTATGCAATAATTGGTTTGCTGGTACAGGGGTGATCAAAACTTTTGAAATTGATATGGCATTCATCTGTAAAAGGTAACGTATTTATTCAAACCAAAACATTTTACAAACCTTGCAATGTCCTACAACCTCAAAAAGATTGTTTAGTAGCATTGCAAAGTATCATGCATAACAACGACTGCATAGCAAGCGTAGAAGGAATTGTGTTTGCGGTAGATTTTGTAGACCTTGAAAGCATTGAGCTTCCGGATATTTTGCAAAACTCAGCATGTCTGTCTATAAACCGGCAGATGCTATATAGCTAGCAAGTTCTGAACTTTAGGACATTTGTCAAACATCACAATGTCTGACAATAATAAAAAGAACTTCTGGTTGCATACCAGCAGAGATAGCCAGCAAGCGTAGATTGAATGGTGATTGTGGTATATTCTGCATGATGTAGACCTTGAAATACCTGAGCTCCAGGACATGTTTGCCAATTCTCCATATCCGACAACCGTAGAAATGTCTAAGTTGTGGAGCATCACGGATATAAGAGGGCAATAACTGCAAATGTAGATTGAATGGCTTAAGAGGTAGATTATAAGGAACTGGAAAGTCCTGAACTACAGAACATTTTGTATACCTTACAGTGTCGTGTTAACTTCAAAAATATTCTCTCGTAGCATTGCGGAGTACCATGGATAGCAAAGCGCAAGCGTAGATTGAACAATGATTGTGGTAGACTTTGTAAAACTAGAAAGTTCTGAACTTCAGCACATTTTGCAAACCTTTCGATATCCGAACCGTAAAGAGAACTTCTTATTGAAAGTTGAAAAACAACTTGGATAACAATTGCCAAAAGCCGCTATGTTAGGTATATTGATCTGCGACTGCGGTTATTGACTTGTTGATCACGTAAGTCTTAATTCAAGGATCGTTTGGATATCGTAGAACATCCAAATAAAACGAAAACAGCTGCCGCTTTTGTGTTGCGGCTCTAATAGTATTCGGACATACTTGACCCATGAATTTGGCTTGGCTTAGAATATGGCTTAAATTCCATTTCTTCCGGAGTTTCTCCAAAAATTCTTCCCGGAGATTCTCTGCTTTCCATGAAACGAACCCTTTCAAATTCCTTTTGAAGATTTTTTGTTTTTTTTTTACATTTATCCAACATTTCCATCGGAATTTCTCTATAGTGCTTTTTGAAAATGTCTTCTGAATTACTTCCGAGAGAATTCTTTCCGATGCTCAATTGTTATTTTTTTTCGACGATCTAGGACGTCTTCAAATATTCTTCCTGGAGTTCATTCCGCATTTATTTTAGGTTTATGTTTTGGTTATATCTACTTATTACTTTTATACTTCCTTCTGGAATTCCTTACGAAGATCCCTAAAACTCCTTCTGGAGTTCCATTGGAAATTTTTAGTAGGACTATTCCGGTTTTTTTTCTCCCAACCATGAAGTAATCCTTGCAGGAATTTGGGGAAAATTATCTGGACGAATCCGATATCAGGAAACTTCTCGGGAGAAATCTAAGGAAGAACCCCAGAGGGAATTGCCGGCGGAATCCCAGAGGAGAAATCGCTGAAGAAATTCTGAGACGCATCTCTGATAGAATCCCGGAGGAATCTCATCAGAAATCTCTCAAAAAATCCTGAGAAGATTCCATAAAATAACCCAGAAGGAATCCCTGAAAGACTCTCACATCGAGTCTCTGAAGAAAAACTCAATGAAGGATTCGCCGGAGAAAACTTTGAAGGAATCCGTAAATAAATATCGGGAGAAAACCTGCAAAAAAATCTGACAGGAATTCCGTGAGAAATCCAGGGAGAAATTATTGACGAAGTAAATAATTAAATAATTAAATTGGGAAAGTAGTCGCAGAAGTCGCCAGACTGAATCGAATTCATAAACTTTATTAAGACGAAGTTATAAATTCCTAAACAAAACATAATAATCAGCTCCAAATTTGATTGGTTCAACTTACCTTTAGTGATTCACTACTTTCCACATCCCTTTTGATAGCTCTCCAGCATTCCTAGGTTGATCCGTGAGCTATAGCGAATACATGTTGGTGATGAGCACATATGTATCTTAGCGTAAATATCATGTCCCTTATCGTTTCAGTAGATATCAGAAAATGAACACAATATCTATCAAACTAATTATTAAATTCTCACTTATTTCTATATCAAGGTTGTGAGCTACAAAGAAAAATAGGGTTCACACACGGGTATTTCACCTTAAGGTGTCATAATGCATCACTAAGTTTTCAAACGAATCATTGACTTTTTGCTTTTCAATGATTTCGCGTTTTTGAAGTGATACAAAACTGTCAATACTGATCACAATCACTGCGAGTGAGCATATAGGATGATACTTTCTCATTCGAATATTCGCTTTGGTGGCAGAGAATTGTCAATTTGAAATTTCGAGCCACATATGGTCGGCGTTAAGTCAGACCGGACCATCTGTTTTTCAATGATTTCGAGAAAATGTCCTGCAAGCACTTGAAATTTCAAATATCTGCCATAAGTTTCAGAAATACTATTATACTTGTATGTAATGACACATTTGCATCAAAATAACGTCGAAAAGTTCAGGTTTAACGAATTCCTCAGCTTATCTTTAACTACCAGAAAAATCGCGTAGTCACTGCACGCCTACCATATCCAACATGGCTGCCGATGCTGATGATGCCGTAAAAAGTCTTAAGCTTATAAATTTTCCTATAAGTGCAAGTTATTGGTACGATTATTTGTTTTAAGCGATGCCTGAATATAAGTTATCAATTCAATTTAAGTATACCAGTAGTTAAAGGTAGCTTTAAAAGAACAAGTTTGTAGTTTATCTGACTTTCACGTTTTTGCCGATCATCGTTCATGACAGAGCGATCCGCCTCGATGACGGGTTGTGTCAGTTGAGGGTAGTACTTCTACGGGTAGTCATGGTAGCGGTTCTACGAGGGGCATGCTGATCGACGGGTGCGCTTACACCTTAAGGACAAGGTATTTGGAGTACATTGCTCAAATTTTCTGGAGCACCGTTTTTTAGAACCGTTGAACGGATATGGATTAAAATGCATCACGCTGTTGACAACCACTGAACAATTAGCGTGATGCATTTTCATCCAAATCCGTTCAACGGTTCTAAAAAACGGTGCTCTAGAAATTTTGAGCTATGTACTCCAAATACCTTGTCCTTAAAAGAATCCCGGAAAGAAACTCGGGAGAAATCCTTGTAGGATACCTGAAAAGAATAATTTAACTAAATGTTGGAATGTAAAAATATAATGCAGAAGGAATTCCGGTAGAATTCCTTGAAGAAATCTTGTGGAAATTCTCCCTGAAACCTCGTGGAGACATCCCCTGGAATTGTATGATTCCACTACTTGGAAGCGCTAGAGGGCATGCATGTTTTTAATTAAATTTTTCAAAGGATCCTGATTATTTAGAAAGATTGTTGCTTCGGTAAAGTTGTTTCATAAGTCAATGACACATTCCAAGCACTTCTATACCGCGATTTTTGAACTTCATCGATCGATATTTCCGAGCTCTTGCTGCCGATTTTGATTACAGCCTGGATTCGCTGGTTGGGTCACGATTGCGCCCCGATTAGCGAATCGTGTTCGTTCGTTGGGGCAACTGACAACTGATCAAAATGCTCTAGACCAGGGCTGCCCAACGTACGGCCCGCGGGCCGGATCCGGCCCGCGAGGACATTTTGTGCGGCCCGCGGCACGATTGGACAAAAATGAGAGAATTTAGCCTGAGATATTATTATCTATATATATAAAAATGAGTTTGAGGTTCCTTTGAGGCAACAAAACTCACGAACGGCTGAACAGATCGGGAGGACTCTTGCAGGGTTTGATTCGTATTCATGATGGCTGTGTTTATATATAAAAGAAAGTTACGAAAATCAACTTAAAAAAAGAGCAATTGTGAAATTACTGAAATTGTTATGAGCGGGGAAGAAATTCAAAACGATCACAATAAAACCAATCTAGAGTGCGGTGCCAAAATTACTCCCCAGCAGATGTCAAACAATCACAATCAAAATGGCAGTACAACGTCTGCCGGGACAGCTAGTTCTGAATATTTTCCTTTTTCAATGGAAATGTATTTTAATAATTTAAAAAAATAAAATGACTTTTTAGAGTATATTTTGTAAAATTTTTAAAAGATTTAAAAGTATGCAAGCATTTGGTTTGAGTGTCCTACAGAATTGATGTAAAAGATTCTTAACAATAAAATAATGCGTAATGTGAAAATTCGCTTGATAAGATTGTAAAACAAAATAGAAAGATTACGTCATAAACTTAATTTAGGAAAAACATGAAAAATTTAATCACAATTTTTGAAGCTTTCAGAGATTTTTTTGTGCCATTGAATAGCTCTGTCTGGTAAAACATTGAAACATGTTATTGAAACTTCCTAAATACTCTGTCAAGCTCCAATATTCTGCAAAAAATCAGAAAACATGTCAAATTTCATTAGAAACATTAAACTGCAAAAAAGTTCTTTTCTATTATCTAGCCATGTTCAGAAAAGATATAAAAAATAATGTATTATTAACGAATTTTTATTTCTGGCCCGTCGACTGGTATGCAGTTTCACCAGTGGCCCGCGGCCGAAAAAGGTTGGGCAGGCCTGCTCTAGACACTCGCATGTGACGGGAATTACGTCACCAAACACTAACATACTTGCACAAACGTTCTGTATATAGAAGTTGCGATGCGGTGGCGGTCAGACGTCAAACTCGTTTTGACATCGATTTTGACACTGACAGTGCTTTTTAGTTGGGTTTTGCCCCAACCAGTGAACATTCAACCATCGAGACAGCCCATATAGCGAGTCTCCAACGAACGAATCGGCACTGTATTATTGCATTAAAATGAAGATAATTACTTATATTCTTTGAATATTACCTGAAACTTTAAAAACTGCTTCTAAAAAGTAGTAAATTCTTCAAAATTTCGGTCAAAATTCGTCATTTTTTTGCGATGGTGTCCCGTTACGCTGTATTTCTTGATTTCTCTCGAAGTACAAAGGTCCAATTCCCAATTAGAAACCATAAAATAAATCTTCTATTCAAATCTGATCGTTTGATATGCTGGTTAGCATGTATTTAACAACATAACAGTTTTTGGAATAAAAAGTTTGAGTCTTGCGCAAAACGTAACGCGTGGAATGTGCCCAATGTCTTTAAGTTGAATAGTCACTTGAGTTTCTACCTGTGGTAGTTTCAAATTTACAAAAAAAAAACTTTGTCGGAAGCTGCAACCCTCTAAGACGCATATTCAGAGCTCTAGAGAGTTTTATTGTAAGATCAAAACGAAAGACGTTGGAATGTAGTACCAACTAATCCGAAGCACGTAGCCGAGGATTACCCGCCAAGATCCATATTTAGAGCTCTGGAGAGTTGTATAAAAAAAACTGGTCAAAATAAGTTACTGCAGATCTATACCCAAAACCAAAGATGTAAACATCTGGCAACTATCGAATCAAAGCACTTTTCCGAAGACTGCAACTCTGTGGATGCAAAATTGTCTAGAGCAGTTACAGCCAATCTAGACCAAAGATCTAGAAGGCTTGCAAATGTGATACAAATCAATCGAAGATACTTCTACGAAGACTCCAACCCTCCAGGACGCACATACAGGGTGTTAGGTTCATGGGTACAAATTTTTTAAAGGGTGATAGAGGACCATAAATGGTGAAAAATATTATTCCGCATATGGTCAAATTTCAACCGTTACGTAGCTATTGAACTTTCCATGTTTTTTGATTATTATCAAAAACAAACTCATCGCAGTTTTTTACCCTTATTCGAAAGATTATTGAATTTTCTATATGGCATCTTTGAATCGATTGGTTTAGTTGAATAACTTAACCTTCCAGGACGCGCGCCATCAAGCAATCGAAACTGCAAAGCGCTCGTGCTGTATGCAAAGAGCGAGGTTTTTTGGTAGTGTTTTACTTTTTACAACAGCGCGCGCGCTGAAGGGTTAATAACGCCAAACTTCTAGCTCTTATTGTTTTCTTGTAATTTTGATTTAAATTTGCGGTTTAGTACAGTGCGTAAAAAAGTACTTACCATGACAGTGGCAAATTTATGATCTAAAATGCGATGTTTAACTCGAAATTGCAAGAATACGATAAGAGATAGAAGTTTGATGTCAAAGAACGAATTGTAGAGTGGAACAAAGTAAAACACACTACTTTTGAGCTATTTGCTCTAGAAAACTTAGATATTTAACTAAACCAATCGGTTCAAAGATGCCATTTGATAGAAAATTCAACAATCTTTCGAAAAAGGGTAAAAAAAAACTGCGAAAAGTTTGACCATTATCAAGTTATAGCCAGTTAAGGCAAAAAGAGTAAAAAACATGGGAAGTTCAATAACTACGTAATGGTTGAGATTTGACCATATGCGTAGAACAATCTTTTTCCCCATTTATGGTCCTCTATCACCCTTTTAAAAGTTTGTACTCAGGAACCTAACACCCTGTATAAAACACTTGGTAATGATATCAAAATGTACAACAATTCTAGATCATTTAAAGTAGATCTAGACCTAATACGAAAACGTAAAAATGTAGTTTCAACCAAACTGAAGCACTTTGCAGAAGATTCCAACCATCTAGGATGCATATCGAGAAGACTATAATATCGTATTTAAGGATGAAACTTATCTATAGCAGTTTCAGCAGATCTAAATCAAAACCAAAGACATAAAAAAAAGTAGTGACGCATTCTACCGTGATGTGATGTTACAACGATTTGCCGCCTTTTTTGTTAGATTTTCCACTATATCTTTTAAATACGACCGTAAACCTCTTTTTTTTTGTATTCGGATTCCTTGTGAAATTTGCAGTAAATATGATCTGTTGAACATTGATATTTCATTGGAAAAGGCTATTCAAAATAAGAATTAGTAGTGTGACGTTACAACGTTGTTACGTTGTAATCATGCAAGAAGTATGGATCTTCTGAACAACTTCTTAGAAGAAAGTATCCTGCTATATTCTGTTATTCCCAAGATATTCACTTCAAAGCACAAAGGACTACAAAGGACGGTGGGCGGGCGGATATGGGTTGAGCGAAAGGATAATTTATTATCCAGAGTGACAGGCTTCGTTTGAAGGATGAGTTTCTTTCGAAGGAGAAAAAATATAAAGCTTCAATTTTTTGTTAATATGAGGACAGCTTCCAAATCGTTCAGTTTTTTTTCTTGAAAACCATCAAAATACAAATATTTTTAAAAAATACCATTGATCAATCATATTCCGCGGACAACTGTTCCAAAATTGACCACACATCAAGCATCATCTCTCCCTCAGACAGTTGCTCCTCGATGATTTCCCCCTTTCGGACGCCATACGCAATCGTCTGGCCTCGCTGATACGCCCAAGAGATTTGCTCCGTATTGCACACGATTGCCACATTTCCGTTCGCATCCAGCCCAACAATGCCGGCCGTGCCATCCAAGCGTCCAGACATCGCAGCCAGCGCATCTTCGGATGCTTTGATCATGTCATCTCCCAGGTATTCCATACGCTTCAGAATGTCGTAAACCAGCGACACCTTCATAATGGTATCGCCGTCGCCGGTTGCAGAAATTCCACCGATTAGATTGTCTGCATACGTTCCCGCGCCGATAATGGGCGTATCTCCGACCCTGCCCGGCAGTTTGCCCGTCAGACCACCCGTCGACGTAGCGGCGGCAATGTTGCCAAACCTATCGATGGCCACCGCCCCCACGGTTCCTCCCTCGCCGGTGCTGGGTTTCTCGTTGTTTTGCTTCCATCGGTCCAGGGAGTCCTTGGCATATTGCGTCACCAGTTGACCCGGCGGGTACATTATTTCGATGCCCTTAAATTGTTGTTCAAAATTACTTAAATGGAATGTGGTAGATTATAAACTGGCGTATTCAGAATCCTCAGAATCACTTCGTTCCTTTCGTTTTTATGCAAAGCTTACCTACAGAGGATAAGTAAAATGATCAGGACATGCAAAAATTTTCTTTGTGAAGGGTGTTCAACTTGCGTAAACTTTTCGTGAAGTGTATCAAAAATTCGTCAATGCTCACTGTTGTTATTACCTAGTTGTCTATCATCCTCTAATGCCTATTTTTATATTTTGATCTAAACATCGTTTTTCGCCATCTAAAATCGGTTGAAACATGCTTTGGTGAAACATGATGATTTTTTTTAATTCGTGATTTTGTGAAATTTGATTTTGATTGTTCTAATTTTATTTCTGATAATCCTTAAACTTTAATTATTTTCCTGGATTCAGAATTTTCAAGAAGAAAACATTTTGAGATTTTATGATTATTGTTAAAATATTTTATTTCTTTTTCTTGCACATTTTAATTTTCCATCTAACTTTAAAGAAAATAATTTAAGAGTGTGTTCAACTCTCCTAAACTTTTTCATTATAATAGAACAATTCGTCAAAAAATTAAAATATGTTCTTATACTGACTTTTCGACCCTCTCAGCAGAATACCCTCTTCGAATGAGTGTAATCAGTTTTGTACCTTTTAACGCGTATCTGTCAAAGAAGACGGGTTTGGTGATGGTGGTGTAGTGGCTGCCGCTTCTGATTCTTATGCAGAAGGTCATGGGTTCAATACCTGGCCCGTCCCTTTCATCCTACTTTGATTCTTTCTATCTACTTTCTCTCTCTTTACTCATGTATATTGATATGTTCATAGCCATTGCTAGAACCAGAAATGAATTGCAAAAATTCGTTTCCCTTCCTTCCAACTTCCACAGCACAGCGTATATAACGCCTACAAGTTATGCAACCAAAGCGAACTGAGCCGCTTGTCCTTCATAGTAATCACCACACCATCTATCGCCTTACGGACATCCCCAATCCATGGATCGCATCACCGACCCAACGTTGACTCCCAGATCTCCCATCCTTTCCGCCTAACAAATACCACAGTCCGTGCGGGTTGTGGAGATGCAGAGGTGCTCTCGGTCTTTAGTAGCAACAACCAGCACACTCTAACATTCCTTTCCCTTCCCAACTGACGATAAGGACATGGCCGGCACCGTTATTGATCAAAAATGAGCTGCTTAAATTGCACTTTGAGAATAAATGGAGTGTCCCAGCCCTTATTCATTTGGATCTCAGTGCAATTGGTATCAGCTCAGATCAATCACGGAGGAGTCAGATTTGATCGTTTTTGATCGTTTTGTAACGCGTATCTGTCAAACGATAAGCAAAAGAGGTCGGAATAAAAATATGTTATTTGTTGCGACTTAATACAAAAGAAACACATTGGCGTAGCTAGAGGGGGCGCCTGAATCCACCAGACACCACAACTCTTAGGTGAATCCCTGAAAAACATGATTGACGGGTTACTGAAATTTCTATACGAAGCCCTGAATTATCTTTTGAAAAGATCCCGAGAGGAATTTCTGAAAGAATCACTACAGGAATTCCTGAAGAAATCCCTAGAGGAAATCCTCATGGAATTCCTGCAGGTATGCCTGGAGTTAACACTGTAGGAATACCTTAAAGAATCATAAGAGCAATTAAGGGAGGAATCCCTGGAAAAAAATCTGAAGAAACCGCTTCAGTAATCCCTGTAGGAATTCCTAGAAAAAATTCTGGATTGACCCTTGGAGGAATTTCTGGACATTCTTGGAGGAATCCCTAGAGGAATGCTTGGAGAAATCACAGTAGAAATTCCTGATGCAATTACTAAAGGAATCTCAGAAAGAAATTAGGATAATCTTCTGGACAAATTCTTGGCAGAATCCCTGGATAAGTTCCTGGAGGAGTTTCTGAAGCAATAATTGGAGATTTTCTTGGGGGCATCCCTGGAGAAATTCCTGGACGAATGGCTGGAACAATCCCTGGAAAAATCGATGAATTCCTGATGGAATCTTCAGGAATTCTGAGAGGGACCTTTAGAACAGTGGTCCTCGGGCATACTGTCTACGTGGGCCACAATTCTATTGTACAAGAAGCTAGAAAAATTCCCGGAGCAATCCCTAGATGAATTCCTATAGAAATCCCTGGAGGAATTCCTAAAGGAATTGCTGGAGGAATTTCTGCAGGAATACCTGAAGGAGTCCCTAGGAGAATTCCAGGAAAAAATCCTGGTGGACTTCCTGGATAAATTCCTGTATAAATTTCTGGAGCAAACTTTGTGAGAAATTTTGAAAAAAATCCCTGGATGAATTCCTGCAGGATTCTCTAGAGGAATTCTAGAAGGACTCCGTGGAGAAATTTCAGAAGAAACCTTTTGAAATTTCTAGAGCAATTCTTGGAAGAATCCCTGGGGGAATCCCTGACGCAATTTCTGGAGGAACCTCAAAAGGAATGCCTGGTGGAACTTCTGGACAAATTCCTGGCGGAAGCCCAGGAAGAATTCCTGAATAAATCCATAGAGGCATTCTCGGAGAAATTCCTGGAGGAATTCTTGGGTCAATTCCCGAAAAAAATCCTGGAGGAATTCCTGGAGAACCTGGAGTAATTCCTGGAAGAATTCTTGGAGGAATTCCTCGAGGAGTTCATAGAGAAATGTTTGGATGAAATCCTGGAGGAACGCCTGGAGGAACACCTGGAATAATTCCTGGATAAATCTCGAAAAGAATTTCTGAGGGATTTTTCAAGGATTTCCTGGAGAAATTCCTTGAGAAGTCGCGGTAGTAAATTCTGAAGGAATCCCTGGAGGAATTTCTGGGGTAATTCTAAAGAAATCTCTTGAGGAATTCCTAGAAGAAACTTTAGAGAAATTTCTAGAAAAACTCTTGGAATAATCCCTGGGGGATTTCTGGGAAAAATCCCTGGAGGAATCCCTGAAGTCATTTCTGGAGCAACCTCAGGAGAAATGCCTGGAAGAACTTCTGGACAAATTCCTGTCGGAAACCTGGACCCAGGAATTCCTGGACCAGTTCCTCAAAATCGTGGAGAAATTCCTTAAGGCGAAATTGGAAGCGTTTCCTCACTTTTTGTTTTTTGATTTTTTATTAAATAACGAAGTAATATTTTCAAAATCGGTTTTCGTACACATGTAGAGTAAGGATCAAGGTATCTTCTGAATTTTTTGTGGTGGAAAATGTTTTTCGTTTTTGCGGAAACCATTTCTGAGAAAAATTTCACCAAAAAAATGGTTTCTGCAAAAATGGAAAACATTTTCCACCTCAAAAAAAAAACAGAAGATACCCTAATCCATACTCTAAATACATGTGTACGAAATCCGATTTTAAAAATATTGCTTCGTTATTTAATAAAAAAACAAAAACATGGCGAAATTCTTCTAGTTTTGCCTTAAGAAATACCTGGCGTTATTCCTGAAGGAATTCTTGGAGGAGTCCCTAGAGAAATGCCTGGATATAATCCGGGATAAATTCCGGGAGAAATTTCTGGGGGAATTTCTGAAGGGATCCCTGGATGATTTCCTGGAGGACTCCTGAAGAAATCCTTGAAGGAATTCTTGGAGTAATCTCAGGAGGCATTCATGCAGGCATCCCTGGAGGAATTCTTGAGGTAATTGCTGGATAAACTCCGGGAGGAATTTCTGAAGGAACCCCTGGTGGATTTCCTGAAGAAATCACCGTAGTAATTTCTGGAGGAACTCCAGTAGTAACTATTAGATCAATTTCTGGAGGAATGTCTGAAGGATTTCCTGGGGTAATGCTGAAGAAACATCTTGAGGAATTTTTGGACGAATCCTTAGAGAAATTTCTAGAGAAATTCTTGCAAGTATCCCTGAGGGAATTCTTGGCAAA
Source organism: Aedes albopictus (assembly GCF_035046485.1). Lineage (NCBI taxonomy): Eukaryota > Metazoa > Arthropoda > Insecta > Diptera > Culicidae > Aedes > Aedes albopictus. Next base: position 162,606,025 of record NC_085136.1, read on the forward strand.
ATCTCTGGTAGAATCCCTGAGGAGGAATGCCTGGAAAAATTTCTGGACAAATTCCTGTCGGAAGCCCAGAACAAATTCCTGCATGAATCCCTAGAGCAATTCCTGGGGAAATTTCTTGGAACTATCCCTGACAGAATTCCTGGAGAAATCACTAGAAGAATTCTGGAATGAATCTGTGGAGAAATTTCTGAATTCCCAGAGGAATTTCTGGTGGAATTATGAATTATGAATTACTGGAGGAATTCAGGAGGCATTCTTGGAGGAAATATTGGAGGAATCATCGGTGGAATTCCTGGAGAAATCTCTGGAAGAATTCTTAGAGGAATCCCTGAAGGAATTCCTGGTACAATTTCTGGACTAATTTCCGGATGAACTCCTGGAAAACTTACTGAAGAAATATCTGAAGGAACCCCTGGAGAATTTCCTGCAAAAATTCCTAAATTTTATTCTTGGTGGAATTCCTGGAGGAGTCCCCGGATAAATTCCAGGATGAAATCCTGGAGGAATGCCTGGAATAATTCCAGGATAAATTCCCGGAGAAATTTCTGGGGAAATATGGAGTCCCTGGAGTATTTCCTGGAGGATTTCTGAAGAAATCCTTGAAGAAATTTCTAGAGGAATCTCAGGAGGAATTCATACAGGATTCCTGGATTAACTTCGGGAGGCGTTCCTGGGGGAATTCCTGGACAAATCCTTGTATAAATTTTTAAATGAATTCTCGGAGAAATCCTGGAGCAAGTCCTGGAGGAATCCCAGAAAGAGTTACGAAATCCTGAAATCCTGGATTAATTCCATGAGAGCTTGGGTATAAGAGGGTTAACGATAATGACTCATATTTGCACAAAACTGGATTATTCTTCTTGAAGTTAAAGTGCTTCTAGTAAAGTGCATAATCTGATGTTTATAATTATTAACTTGTTTCGTAAAACAAGTAAGTTTGTGATATTTTTGAAACTATCGTTATGGTCTAGACTCTCAGTCTTAAGGGAAATGTGGAATGTTAACTTTCGATTATTCCCGACATTTCGGTCCTTTGCGACCTTGAGGAAGATTTGCTGGGAATTTTGTGCATAAATTAAGTCAGACAGGGTTTGCTCCTGTGCATTTGATATGAGTCTAAGGGGGTTTCCAGGAAGTTCTCAGAGAGCCCAAAAAAGGGGTTACAAGGCGAATCAGGGGGCGTTTCAAGGTCTTGTTTCGGAGGATTTCAGTAGGCGTTCCGACATGATTAGATGGAGTTTCAGGGGAGTTAAGGGTGATTCAGCAGGAGTCTGAGATTACTTTTGGAGTTGGATTGTTTTGCCGGTGCTACCGTAGCCTCGCTGATCTCGAACACGTTTGTTATACTCGGTATCGTATAGGGAATGTGTTCCATCAGCAATCTCACGCTCCCATATTCATCCTATTCGAAAACTAGCGATTACGGCACCGATTGATTCCGTTCTTTTTGTTTTCATGCGTGCTCACTCCTATCAAAAAATACAAAAATAAGAAACAAAACAAACAACGCTTCCATCCTTTGTTTTTGAAAATAGGAGCCACATGCTTAATGAGGGAACCAGTACCCTATGTCCCCTCTGGCTCAAAAGGGTTAAAAAGTGTTACTGTTACAAGGGATTTCAAGGGCGTTTCAAGTAATTTCAAAGAATTTAAGGAGATATCAGGAATGTTTTAAGAGCGTTCTGATAGGTTTAAGGAACGTTTGACAGCATTTGAGTGGGTATTGGTGTATTTCAGAAGGTTTCTTTTAATCCGTTTCAAAGGCATTTCAAGGGCGATTCAATGAGATCATGTATGCAGAGGCGTTCCAAGACATTTCAGGACCCAGTGAAATCCTCTGAGACGTCCTAAAACTCCCCTGAAATTTCCTTTGCCCCATAAAACGGTTGTTAGGCCCCCTAAAAGGCCCATGAGACTCCCTGAAGTACTCTAGAGACTTCATAAAGCTCCCTTGATACACCCCTGAGACCTCCTGGAGCCCCCTAAAGCGCACCTAAGACTCCCAGAAACAGCTCTGACATCCCTTGAAACACCCCTGTGACCTCTCTAGGACTCCCTGGAATTCCCCCTGTAACTCTCTAAAATGCCCATGACACAACCTGGAACGTTCCTGGGTCCCCCTGGAGCCTGATTTTTTTGAAACACCCCTGAGAGCCTCTGAAACGCTCTTGAGATCCCGTTAAGCAACTCCTGGATTCCCCCTGTAATCCCCTCTGGAACCTCCAGTCCTCCGCTCCTGAGACCTCCTAAATCACCCCTAAGAGGAACTTTCGACCGCTCATGAAACGCCCATGAACATTCTTAAAGCTCTTCTGAGACCTCTTAGAACCCTGGGACACTGTGGGACTCTCTGAACCTTCCTGAGACCTCCTGAAATGGCCTTGAGATTTCCTAAAACGTCTCTGAGAGCCCTTGGAAAGGGAACGTTTGCAACCGTAAGTAGTAACGGGTTGCTAAATCTCACATCTGATTTTTTTTTAATTTTCTCTATGATGTCATCAAATATATGTGCTGATTCCAATTGGTTAACGAAACTTAATAGCTCTGGGTTAGTATGGCTTAGATTTTCATCGAATTATAGTTAAAATGTTTAGTATATTAGCAATGTTGTCTTATGACAATTGGGCGCGCAGTTTAAGGATACTCACTTCTCCGGCTTACATTAACACAAGTTAATAATCCAATATATGTATTTCAATAATATAGGCATTAACTGATACACTGTCCTGAAAAACTAGTCATATATGCCCAAATTTACTCTGTGGTAGCTCTTTGAAGTTTTTGCATATTTTTTTTCCAGAGTTTTGTAAGCATAGAGTAGATTCGTGTCTTCCACGCATGCAAAAATCGTCAATTGCCAATGTTTAGACTCCATGAAGACGAACAAGATCAGCGAGAAATTTGTTAACTAAACAAACTCATCCAACCTATAAATATGAGATCAGTGTAAAGCTTTGCATTCAAACTGGCAGTTACCGGTTGCGGTTTGTTATCAAAATATTGAACCAACCAGAAATCACAGCGCAACAGATTGTTTTCAAAATAAAGTCTTGCACGTTTGATTCATTAGTCAGTTGAGTCTAAATGTTGTGCAAACTGAAAGTGTCTCATAATGAGATTGAATAAGTTGATGTAGAATTGAATTCGATCCACGTAAAATCAACGAAGAAATATATCTTTAACTCAGGTACATAACACCAAACAAAGCTTTGGTTTATTTTGCCCACTTATTAGCAACATCAGAAGAAAGAGGGACACAACGCAACGTCTAAGCAAAGGAGGGGTTCTCAGCAAGCCTCGTTAGATAAATGTACGACTCGTGCTATAAAAATCTTCATTTTGAAACTCTCTACATCAATAATTATTATTGGGTCATTCATAAAAAAAATCCGTATCTCTAAAATTTTAACAGACTAAACAAAAGCTTGTCCGGTAAGTATCCTAAAAAAGACACCTATATTTCAAAAGGGCGTAACTGCTTTTGAATACATCAGCTTCTTTTGAAGTATTGGATTGCATTCAATATTTCTCACGTAATTCGCAGATACTAGATAGGTTCTACAACTATTTGGTTTCAAAAAGCATTTACGCCCATTTGAAATTTTGGTGCCCAAATGATCTATTCCTAACATTTCTAAAGATGCCAACACGCTCTCTGCGCTCTACACTCTGAAGGGAGGGTCAACAAGCAGGGGGACTGCCAAACACACCAAATAAATTTGATGAGAACTAAAGAGATTTACCTGCTCCTTCGTAAAGTCCACCAGTCCCTGTCCGGCTAGAAAGTTGTGCCTCGTTTTGTCCATCACCCTTCGGGCCAGTGTAATGGGATGCAGAACATCACGTACACCGGCTACACATCCAGCTTTCAAAGTTGCCCCATCCATGATGCTGGCATCCATTTCCACATCTCCGTCGTAGTTCAGCACGGATCCATATCCTGCATTAAAGTTGCTATCGCTTTCCATAATCCGCACTGCTTCCTCGACAGCATCCAGCACAGTTCCGTTGTTCATCAGCACCAGGTAGCCGACACGTGCAGCCAGCTTCGAGCCACGATATTTGCCAGGAATTCTATCCTCGCTGATGGTCCCCGCCCCGCCATGCACCAAAACAATCGGCTCAATATCAGCTATTACCACCTACGATAATCGGAAGTGCAATAAACTCATTCAGTCACGTTCCGGCGACACTGTTAGTAAACGACGGTCACTCACATGATCGAAAAGATGAATCAGCAAAAGCAAAATAATCGGAGAGGATCTAAGCGATCGCATTGTGCTGGTGGAAGGTTCAACCTTTTGCAACTGGTCACAAGCGTGAACTGAGCTGGATCTATAAATTGAAAAGTGGCTACCTTTCTACACATTCCCGTTCAAACAAAATGCATGATATTGTTTTCCACAATTGAAGATGGTTCAGGCTGGCTATCTATTGAACCCACACATAACCAAAAAGATCGCCATGATATCAAAATGAAAGGCAAGCCATCACCGGTCGTTGTTATCTGCGTGGAATTACAATTGATGCCATTCGCATGCGATTAAACTTATCGAACAGGTACTTGGACATAATACTGGGGAGACGCTTATATAAATTTGCATCGGTGAGGGGGAAAAGGTGTTTAAATTATGACTTTGCAAAGATAATTTTTATTTTTGAGATTCAGCGTTAAACTGCTGTTATCACTTTGGACTCGTGTCTGAAGGCGCCCATGATAATGCCAAATTATCGATGGTTTGGTCTATTGAGGAAGTTATGTTGAATATTTAGCTAGAACTTAAATGGGTTTGCATTCATAATTTTGAAAGTTATAGCATGATTGGTCACTTAGAATACATTTGGACATTTTGGAATCAGTTAACCGATTTTCTGAAATTTAGTTCCGGAGCCAAGTTTTGAAAAAAGTTCAATACTGTCATGCGACATTTCAAACATCGCGGTTTTTGAAATTCACCATTCTGTGCTAGTTTTACATTGTCCGAAATACTTCTGGCCATTTTGGACCTTATATACGGATTTCCTGCAAAATCGGTTCCGGTTATTCCGGGATCCATTTTTCGAAAGTAAACAAATACCGTCAAGTGTTACTTCAACTTTCTTGATTTTTCAAGATGCATTATTAAGGGTCTGTATCAATTGGCGAATTAAAATTAATTTTCACTTAAACTTGACAGTTCGATAATTATTTCCTTAGGAAAACTGTCAAGTTTAAGAGTTGAACTGTCAAATTTAAGTAAAAATTAATTTTAATTCGCCAATTGGTACAGACCCTAAGAGCTGTTTTTGCGTTATCCGATATATTAGCTACTGCGATTAATTCAGGGGCTCCTCCGAAAATTCCTCTAGGAATACCTGTATCGAATATTCCAGGGTTTTCTCAAGGTATTCCTTTATGGATTCATCGAGATATTTCTTCAATGAACTTCTCTTAGGATTGCACCAGGCAGTCCTTATTGGGGTTTCACTAGTAATTTGTGCAGAGATACCTCCTAGGATTCCTCTAGAAATTTTTACTATAATACCTGCCGGAATTCTTTTAAGGAACTTCTGGAAGATTGCTCGAAAGATTACTTTGAACAATCCCAACAAGAGTGTTTGAAGGAATCCCAAGAGAAATCTTTAGAAAAATCCCTATACGAATCTCGGGTAATCCTAGGAATAATTTCTGGAAGAATCACAGCAGGGATTGCTTGAGAAATCCAGCTGGAGTTCATGGAGGAAGGCCAAGATGAGATCCTGGAGGATTTGCATGAGAAATTGATTCGGAAATCTATGGATAAATTGTCTTGGAAAAAAATCTGGAGGAATCATCGGATGGAACTCCTGGAAGTATCTTAGAAAAAACAATTTGGATGATTTTTAAGAAGGATTCTAGGATGAATCATTGTGGAAAACTCAGCAGAACTCCTAAGAGGTATTGCTAGATGAAACTGTACAGGCATTTCAAGATAAACCTCAATAGAAATGCCTGGGAGAATCCAAAGAGAAATGCCTTCAAGAAATACATGGAACAATATCTAGAAAAGTCCCTGAAAGAACCGATAGAGGTATTCTGGAGGAATCCATAGGAAGCCCTGAACAATTCGAGGGGGGATTTCTGAAGGAATCCCAGGAAGATTTCCCGGAAGAGTTCCAGCCAGAGTGCCAGGATAAATTCTTATAGGAATCACCACAAGAATTCCCGGAGTTACCATAGATAGAATTTCTGGAGGAAGAATTTCTGGTAGAACCGCAGGAGGAGTTATTTGAGGAATCCTTGGAGAAGGGCCAAGATGTGTTTCTGCAACAATTCAATGAGGAATTTCTGGAGGGAACTTTGGATGAAATCTCTGGAAGCATTCATGGTTTGAAGCCTTGGAGAAATCCCTGGAAGAACAACCGAAGAAATTTCTGCAAGAATTCCAGGAAGTTCTGGAAGGTCCCAGTAAGAAAACCAGGAGAAAGCTTAAGAGAAATCCGTAGCAAAATTTCTCAAGTAACGCAGTTAGAATTTCTGGGGGAGTAATAATAGATGGAAAAACCGCAGGAAGAATTTCTTGAGGAATCTCAGCTGAAATTTCTGGAGAAAGGCCGCGAAAGCTCCTGGAAGAATCCCATGAGAAATTACTGGAGTAATCTCTGGAGGAATAATCAAATGACCTTCTGGAGCAATCTTATAAATATTGCTATGAATAATTCCAGCAAGAATTCCTAAAGGAATCGCACGACAAATCTCTAGAGAAATCCCTAGAAGCACTCCTGAAGGTAATTCAGTAAAATTTTCTGGAGGAGTCCTAGGAAGAAAGGTAGAACCACAGTTGCAATTGCTTGAGGGAGCTGGAATTTCTGGATTAAATCTCTGCAGACGTTCCTAGAGGATTCACTGGAGGAACTTCTGGAATAATCCCAAAAAGGTTGTCTTGAATGATCCCACCAAGAATTCACTTCTGTGAGTTTGAAGTGAGAATTTGAGGAAGTTGATAACCGAGAGTAGCACAAACGATGCATCGAATACAAGTGATGGTGTCGCCGCCGGGCTGTCAGCGCTGGAAACTTGATGCTAAGCTCTTGCATGCAATTTTCACTGCTAGCACAGAGAACAGACGTCTATCTTTGCTTTCTGCCTTGTGTAAAACTTTGTAACGGTCATATCAGAGTATGCGGTTATGCTCCCGTTGCGTGGCGCTAGCGTCCCATCACTTACATTGTTGTGTTGTCATTTTTGTTTCCAGTGCTCGCCGTTTTTGGCCGTTTGGCGCTCGTGTCGCTTTGTGGGCTAGTATATTTTAACGCTAAACACTGCCATCGTGGAGTCAAATCGTCTTTATAAGTGGGGCAGTCTCCGTTGGTGGCGTTGAGGTACACTTAAACTCTTTACACACAATTTGTACACTGGACATTGGACTACTGGAATCATCCCTAAGAACAATTTGTTTTCTTCTTCACCATGATTTACACTTTACCATACAGCAAATCATTTTCTCCACGGGATTTTTTTCTTCATGTTGCTTGAAATATGGAATTTGGTTTTGTATGAGCCCAATTGTTCTTCTAACTTGCGCAAGCTGCATTTTCCTTTATTTTTCATCCTCGTCGCCAAATGTAGTGTTCTCTTGGTGGTGGTTGGAACAAAAATGATTTATTAGATACAGTAGACGTTCGGTCGGTGCAAACGGTTTAACTGCAATGCTTTCTAACTGCAAGTCCGGTAAGTGCAACAAATTTGCAGTTATCGCACCGCCAAACGTCAAAATGGTGCGCCATGTTAGCCCTAATGAACAGTCGAATGAATTTTTCGTTCATTTTACGTCAATTGACGGTTTGTTGACACTGTCAGGCGTTGCAGTTATCGAATTTTCGTTCGCTAAGTGAAACGTAAACATGTTGCAGTTATCGAACGTCTACTGTACAGCTAAATGTCAATGATACAATTCATGGCTACTACGATCCTACACAACCGCAAGCCGTTTTTCAGTGTAGAGAACGCGAGGAATCGACGCAGTCGGATGTTTGTGAGTAAATGACAGTTTCTTAGAAAGATGATCAACCTTGGAAGAGTAAACCACCAGCTGTGGCGGAGATGGCGCAAGCAATCCAGATCGCAATGGAAAATCCACAGGCAAAACAGCGGCGAACTCAATTTGCGGCATCAGGATCCGCTTCAGGCTCACAACCAAGAAAAAAGTGCGCACGAAAAATGAACTATTAGTATTTTATCCTTCGATTGTAAACCTAGAATAACAAATTATTAAACAATTGAGCTCTACAAATAAAGAACTTGGTTTAAAAAATCCTTCTTCACTCCTTCTCACACCCTCTTTTCCTTCTTCTTCCTTTCTCTTCTCTCTCCCCTCAAACTCTACATATCATATTTTCATATGTTAGGTGCAACAGCTTTAAAGTTATTATGTTCAATAGATATAGGTATAACATTTTGAGGGGATATTATTTTATAGTGTTTTTGTAAATCAAATTTACGCTACGAAAAATATTTTTCCAACATTCTAACAACAAAAATAAAACTCATATTTATGGAAAAATGATGCCTAAGATAGAAGTAAAAGTGCAAGTGTAAAGTGTAAAAGTGACCGAATAAGTAGGGTCTTGTACCATTTGGGCAGGTGTACCTATTTTGGGCACTTGCTGTTATTTCTACGTCCATTTCAAACCGATTGATTTGAATTTTTGTATAGAGTTAGGCACGTATAATATCTAACTCTGTACAAAAATTCAAATCAATCGGTTTGAAATTGACTTAGTTATGGCGGCAAATGCCCAAAATAGGTACACCTAGCCGTATAATATTCTTGATGATGTGAAGAATATTATACGGCTTAAACTAGTTGGATTTTTTCACTTGGGCCAGCGCTATCGCTGGAAATACAATTTACTTATTTTTTGAGCTGTTCCAGTTTAGCTCAGTTTTGTGTGAATCGTACTCATTTTAGAGTAACTTTTTCTTAGCGTGCATACTATTTGGATAATAGGACGGATTGGTGAAGTACTAGATTTGTAGCAATAAGCTGAATTTTAGTATGGTGAGAAGGTCAATTCTCCGTTTCTGCAATGACATTGTGCAAAAAGCGTGGGTATTATTTTTCTTTGCCTAATTTGATGCTGTTTGAACAAAACATTGGGGAACGGTGTTGTTGTTTTCTCCATTTCTTGCAACATAAACAACAAAGTTATCCAAAGTTTTGCAAAAAACAGCATCAAATTAGGCAAGGAATCATAATACCCACTAGTGTGGGACACAAAAAGACATTTTACTCCTGTACACTTTTTGAGTTCCATTTTGGTCCCATATCAACTGTGCAAAATTTCGGATCGATCGGAGAAACTATATTTTAGCGCCAGCCATTTTACGTTTTCATACGATTTAGTATGGGGAAAATCACTTTTTCGAAGAAAAATCGCCACAGGTTGCTCCTTAACGCCTAAAAATAAATCGATGAATGATTTCTGTTGGAAATTTTACGAGGAATCAACCCTCCGAAGACCGCAAAGCGATCTGAGGCATGCGAAAAAAGTTATTGACTGAAAACCGAATGGCATGCAAACGCTGTTTAACATGTAAGGAATAACAATAAATAATAAAATCTCGTCATTTTATCGATCGGGTGAGGCCTAATAACTTTTTCCACGAACGTCGCATCGATTTGCTGTCTTCAGAGGTCTGATTCCTAGTAAAGTTTTCTACAAAAATCATTCGTCGACTTATTTTTAGGGATCTAGGGGTGACTCCTAGCGATTTTTCTTTGCAGGAGTAAAATTTCCCCATAGTAAATCGTATGAAAAACTAAGAATGGCGGGCGCTAAAATATAGTTTTTCCGATCGATCTGAAATTTTGTACAGTTGATATGAGACCAAAGTGGAACTCGAAAAGTATACAGGAACTTGAGTTTTTTCATTTTTTGTATTTTCCCATATAAACCGTGTACCAGGCTAATACCCACGCTTTTTAGACCATTTCATTGCAGAAACGGAGAATTGACCTTCTCACCATACTAAAATTCAGCTCATTACTACAAATCTAGTACTACACCGAACGTGCCTGCGTTCGAAGTTTAGCGCTAAGTCTTGCCTCTATAGAGGTTGCGCGCTACAATAATGGGCTGTAACTATCATTCTAGTGCTACCTACAATGTTAATGACATTTAGAGTATGAATTGTCTAATATACTAAGCAAAATCTATATAAAAATGAATTTCTGTTCGTTTGTCTGTCTGGCCATTATGGATTCGGAAACTTCTTCTTCTTCTTCTTCTTCTTCTTCTTCTTCTTCTTCTTCTTCTTCTTCTTCTTCTTCTTCTTCTTCTTCTTCTTCTTCTTCTTCTTCTTCTTCTTCTTCTTCTTCTTCTTCTTTATGGCTCGACGTTTGCATTGAAACTTGGCCTGCCTCTCTTCAACTTAGTGTTCCTTGAGCACTTCCACAGTTATTAATTGAAGGGCTTTCTTTGCCTGCCAATGCATGAATTTGTACATTGTGTGGCAAGTACAGTGGTACACTATGCCCAGGGAATCGAGAAAATTTTCTCGACCGGAACGGGAATCGAAACTGCCGTCTCCAGATTGGCGATCCATAGCCTTAACCACTAGATTAATTGGAGACCTGAACTATTGAACTGATTGGCTTGAAAATTTGCATGTAGGGTTTTTTTAACCCACGAGCGATCGCGCTGTTGTATTTTGTACAACACGTTGAGAAAATCTCGCTTTTTGGACCTCATTTTCTTCATAGGACAATCGAGTTCAAAATGCTGTGCGCTAGTGTAATACCTCGAAATGTGAGACCTCGAAAATCCTGTTCTGCACCTTTTGATTAAATTTAATCTTATAACCTAGAAATTTAGATTAACAGCAGCGCCGGTGACTCTAATGCATCCGGAAAATAGGTCAAAATTCAAAGCAAATGTAAACAATAACATACTTTTTTTTTCGTTCCAAATTTAAAACGGGCTGCGTAGCACGAGAATCATCACGCGTCATACGGGTGGTTGATTATCAAATTTTGAATGAAGAACTACCGACCACGCATTAATTTCCTAATCTACTATGAAACGCATTACTGATTAGAAAGACTTTCAATTTAAACAATTCATTATCAACAGTACCGGTCAGAAGTTTATGATAATTGTTTGTTTATGCGACGAGTTGCAAAACAATCAGACATTTAACACGATCCATAAATTTAAGTAAATATGTACAAATATTGGTAAATGATCGTATATACACTCACATTAATGAATCACGCAAGGTAAAAATGAAAACAAACACACATTACACATTTATGATGCAACACCTGCAGTCAAAAGTGCAACATGCGAGCATTATAAATTGAACTGTTTTGTTTGTTTTTTTTTTGTGTTTGATCATATTGCATAACCTTGCGCAAATCAGTACGGTGTGAATAATTGATATAATTCTGTGCTTTTGGCGGCTACTGTATGCAAGAATAACATGATGGTATATTTCAAATTTTGATGAAATAAGTCATCATTTTCACTATCGATGTTTCGTCATCGTGACGGATTTTAACAACAAGTATCGTCTTTACGCAAATACTGATCGGAAATATTGTACACAGAATTCAACGCAATTCACTATAATTACGTGTTTGCAATGCTCATTTGAACGTAGTAATTTGAATTGCGTATTTTTGGGATTGTTGTCACTAAGTGTTTGTACTAAGTTCATAGACTTAAGGGTAATCATTTCTAAAAAGTTTGCAACAAATTTAATATACTGCCGTTCTACGCATGTTATATCGGACTAACAGTAAGACAATTAAGCGTAGAATATATGATATACGAATGTATCTATGTATAACATCTCCGAAGGATGATTCCTTATTCCAAATTATTAGATCTAGCGCAACATTTGAAAAGCTATATAGGCAGAATGAGAACATTCACGAAATAGAGAAAAATGCGAAGAAATTGACACGGACACGTTTAATGCTTCTCGTGAGCAATTCGCTCTTTGAAGAAAGCACGACAGCCAAGAACTTGCTGTGACTGAAAACATAGTGACACTAGCCGCTCAACCAAGAAGCCTCCAATCATGATTTGCGTGAGAACCTATTTGAATACAAAGACATGTTAAGATAGACCCTTTGCAAATGTTACACTGTATATGTGTACACACTTAATTTTGATTACCGAGTTCGGTAATTTTTTGACGAGATTAGAACTGCTCAGCACCGAGCTCGTTCAACAAAAATGCATTGTTTACCTTTTCCATACGATTTTGACAGTTGTTTTACTGAACCTCAGTAAAATCGATTACCGAAACTACCGAGATCGTACTGCTGTTCTAATCTCGTCAAAAAAGTACCGAACAGGCAATTCAAAAATAAGTGTGTAGATTAAAAAAACTGGTTTGGTTTCAATTTGAATTGATGGGTTAATAAGTATTATCATATTTTTGAGCCAATGCAAAAAAAAACAAATGTATTGAAATTATAATAAATGCTATTCCAAAGATTTGCAGTGACATGGATTGTCCAAATTTCTTAAGGTAGGATATTCAAGTTCGATACATCTCCATGTAAGTTCTTCATTCTTCTTCACCGTTGGCGATAGTTTGGCATTGTATGCAAACGTTTAAAATGCACCTACGCCTAAAATAAGCCTAATTATTTTATTTTGCGCCGGAATCTATAAATCTACGCAATGGAAAATATATTCTGGAGGAACAAATAATACACTTAGTTGCTGTAGCATGTTACTCTTGATCCCTAGTTATAGTTCAATTTACCTATACGTCTTGTGAAAATCCCATTGTAACCTTGGTAACCTGTGCAAAATTTCAACAACAACAAACAGGTACTCAAACAACGGTAAACCCGATTACCCTATTTGTAGTGAGTGGCTGTAAAATGCTTTAGATAAGCCAGGTATACTGCTTATAGCATCAGGAGCTGAGACGCCATCACCGCGTCGCGTCGTCTTGTCGGCGGTTCCATCGTGCGCATCGACGTCCGAATGACAGCCGGGAAACAATTACACGGCCCCAAACCGACTTATTCGACAAGCAAACATGGCAGGTATGAAGGCCATGATCTTAAATTGCTTATTAGCAGCGAAACTCTATGTCACATTGATAAGAATGTTATCTTTCTTCTGACGCTGCCAACGAATTTGATGGATCGTTTACAAGTGTTTGTAGATCTTAAACAGACCTGAGTATTGACCCACGGCTGTAAAACAAGATTCATATTTGTTTAATCAAGAATAATCACTACTGGCCGGTCAGTGTAGGTGCAGTGTTGTTTAGATACTTATATGCGGTCTTGCACTTGAGCTGATTGGCGAAAGGCAAACGGTGCATTCACTATGACACCTGATTGACCGACTTATATACACGGCACAGTACTAATCTCCTCGAGATGCAGCATCCTCTCCTCGCTAATAGTTCCTAGTAACTTGTTTGCGCATTTGCCAAAGTAGCAGGTTGTGAGGCTACTAACCACCCTTATTGTAGCAGAGACTCCCAAACCATCTCTATCGGCCCATCCATCGACTCATCTATTTATGAAAAAAGTCATACATAAACTTTTCAATTGGTCATATAACCTATATGTTTTCAACAATCATGTACCGCTAAGCATTTGAATAAGCCGCACATCAGACTGTACATAGTATTGTATTAAGCATTTGAACGGCTTGCTGCCCTACATAAGCAGTTCGAATGCATAGTCGCCTTGAACTAGCATAACCTGTGCTACTCAAAAGCTTTTGGCTGTTAATTAGCATTTCAACTGGCACAGTAAAGGCTGGGTATATGTTGCGCAATTCAGAGTTCATTGTGATCCACTAGCCTCTGCACAGCAACTCCTATCCCTACCTCCGCGTGGTACCGGCTGGAAACTATGAGCAACCTTAGGGAAGATCGGGTGCCCAACCCCGGTGGGAACTTTGGTCGTAGGTTGACAAGAAAGAGCGGTTTGAATACCTGAGCGTCTGTTCCCCAGGAGGAGCGGCTCACAACAGCGACTGATCCCCATATTAGGGGCGGCTGATCAACGTCCGAGTGCCAGAAAAGGAGTCTAAGCTCAACTGTGCACTATGGTCCTCTGGAAAGTAGGAGGTTGGTGTCAGACCTTACGAGCCAGCCGTATAAAAACATAGTAACGGAAAATCAGCAACATCATAGGAGATCTAAACGCTCAGATAGACAAACAGAAGCTGAAACAGCAGACCCGCCTCCTTCGGGAGAAAAAGCGCCGCCTGGAAGAAGCGGAGTGTGAAGAAATCTCCCACGCTCTGAGGGAAGTTAAGGATGCCATTCATCAGCTCAAAGTCAACAAAGCAGCTGGTAAGGATGGTATCATAGCTGAACTCATCATGATAGGCCCAGAAAAGTTGGCCACCTGTCTGCACCGGCTGACAGTCAGGATCTGGGAAACCGAACAGCTACCGGAGGAGTGGAAGGAAGGGGTAATCTGCCCCATTCACAAGAAAAATTACCATTTGGAATGAGAGAACTTCAGAGCGTGCACTATTTTGAATACTGCCAACAAAGTGCTATTCCAGATAGATCATCTTCCGTCGTCTATCATTTAAAACGAATGAGTTTATGGAAAGTTATAAAGCTGGCTTCTTTGACGACCGGTCGACAACGGACCAGATCTTCATCGTACGGAAAATCCTCCAGAAATGCCGTGAATACCAGGTCCCAACGCATCACCTGCCCACCGACTTCTAAGCGGCATACGACAGTAACGACATCGCAGAGCTATGGAGAATCATGGACGAAAACGGCTGACTAGACTGATTAAAGCATAGATGGACGGTGTGCAAAACTGCGTAAGGGTTTCGGTTGAACTATCCAGTTCATTCGAATCTCGCCGGGAACTGCGACAAGGTGGCGGACTCTCATGCCTACTCTTCAACATCGCTCTGGAAGGTGTGATGCGACAGCTGGGTAACTATTTCCACATAATCCGGTCAATTTGTGTGTTTTGCGGGCGACATTGACATAATCGCCAGACAATTTGGAACGGTGGCAGAGCTGTACAGCCGCCTAAAACGCGAAGCAGCAAAGGTCGGACTGATGATGAATGCCTCAAAAACAAAGTACATGGTGGTATGCGGAATCGAACACGATCGGATCCGTCTGGGTAGTAATGTTACGATAGACGGGGATACCTTCGACTTGGTGGAGGAATTGATCTACCTCGAATCCTTACTGACGGCTGACAACAACGTGAGTCGTGAAATTCGAAGGCGCATCATTAGCAGAAGTCGGGCCTACTACGGGCTCCAGAAGAAGCTGCGGTCTAAAAAGATTCACCCACGCACCAAATGCACCATGTAAAAAAATGTCGGTGTATGGCCGGTTGACCTACGGACACGTGACATGGAACATGCTCGAGGAGGACCTGCAAGCACTCGGAGTTTTCGAGCGATACTATGGACGATCTTCGGTGGCGTGCAAGAGAATGGTGTGTGGCGGAGAAGGATGAACCACGAGCTCGCTGCATTTTACGGCGTACCCAGCATTCAGAAGGTGGCCAAAGCCGGAAGGATACGGTGGGCAGGGCATGTTGCAAGAATGCTGGACAACAACCCTGCAAAGCTGGTGTTTGCAACTGATCCGGTTGGCACAAGAAGGCGTGGAGCGCAGAGAATATGATGGGCGGACCAGGTGGATGGAGAGCGGCAGCCACAAACCGAGTATTGTGGCGAACTATTGTTGATTATGTCTTATCTTAATGATGTTGAACAAATAAATGTATGTATGTACGTTCGTCGCAACGTGCTCGCCTGCATCTGCGCAGTACGTGAAAAATCTAAATGCCAGGAACATCAGCAGCAATACCCAAGAGCCGTGGAAGGAATATTGAAAAGCCATTATGTCGACGATTATCTCGACAGCTTTGGCAGCGAATGCGAAGTGGAGAAGGTTTCAGCAGAAGTGCGACATCATAACGGCGGTTTTCATCATTGCAATCAGAAGTCGAACAGCAAAAGGGTTATGGCAGCACTCGGAGAAACAACCCAAGAAGACAAAAAAAACTGTATCTGGAATCGGATGAACAAGTTGAACGCGTGTTCGGGATGCTTTGGTCTTCAAGTACAGACGAGTTGAGTTTCTCCACCTGCATGAGAAAAGACGTCAGGCAGCTCTAGGATAGCGGTATTCATCGAACGAAACGGCAGGTGCTCCGATGAGTCATGTCATTGTTGACTTTTGGCATTCTTCGTTATGCACGGGAAGGTGCTGATTCAGGAATTGTGGCGAGCTAGGACGGAATGGGACGAAGCAGTAAGTGACGCAATATTTGAATACTATTGCGATGCTATTTTCTATGAGCAGCAGAACAAACGTACAAAGATGCCCAAATTCACGTTTTCGTGGACGCCAGCGAGATAGCGTAGTCGTGTGTACAGCTTATAATCGAACGGCTATTGGAGATGAATTGTTCACCTGTGTTTTGGTCTCTGGAAAATCCAAGGTTGCTCCGCTTAAACCGATGTCTATTCCAAGATTAGATCTGCAAGCATGTGTCCTCGGTGTACGTTTGCTGAAATTTGTCCAGGATAATTACCCTATCGTTTTCTCCAATAGACGGATCCTACTGTCTCTGGACAGATTCAACGATAGCGAGAGCGTGGATTAGCTCGGACCTGAGGCGCTGCAAACCCATCGTAGCCCATAGAGTCGATGAAATTATGGAGACCACGAAAGTTAATGAATGACAGTGGGTTCCATCCAAGCTCAACCCAGCAGATGAGGCAACCAAGTGGGACCGTGGACCTTACTTCAGTCCGGAAAGCCAGTGGGTCTACGGGCCAGAATTCCTACGACAGTCAGAAGAATCGTGGCCTACAAGAGCCAGTACCATCAAGTCTACAAATTAAGATATCAGACCTTCAGTATTGTTCCATTTTGCTTTCGTTCTGACACTGGATCTCCGTCGTTTTTCGTCATGAAATAGGATGCTACGCACTGTAGCCTACGAATTACGATTTATCTTCAACGTCGCAAAACCGGCTCAAAGGCTCCGTGGTCCACTTTCATAAGCTGAGTTGTTCAGCGCAGAATGAACGATTTTGAAGTAACTTTTTCAAGTTGATACCTGCTCTTGATGAATTTGGATTATTGCGACAGCGAAGCCGTATTGTTGCTGCGAAGAACAAGACCTACGATACCCGGTTTCCGATAATTCTACCTGCGAAGCACCGTGCTGTCAACCTTTTGGTTCAAGACTATCTCGCCGCTACCAGCATAGCAACAACGAAACCATTATTGTCAACGAGTTCTCTCAACACTACGCCATTTCGAGCTTACGTAGAATCGTGAAGAAGGTCGCATATAGCTGCCAGATGTGCAAGATTCGCAAGATTCGCTCTTGCAATCCACCAATGGCTGCACTTCATCCTGGCCGTGCAGATGAATGTCCGTCCGTTCAGCTGTGTTGATCTGGATTATTTTGGGCCACGCCTAATGAAAGTAGGACGCTCAAACGTGAAGAGGTGGATTGCTCTCTTTACGTGTTTCACGGTACGAGCCATACATCCTGAAATAGCGTATAGCTTGTCAACAGCATCCCGTATTTCTTGGCTACAACGGTTCATCGGTCGTCGAGGATCGCTGATAGAAATACTTTCAGGGGGCGGAACGCATATTACGGGAGCAGATCGACAAAGAACTGTCCACGACATTCCTCCTGGAGCTCCATATATGGGGGGGGGGGTGCTTAGGAAAGGCTGGTACGGTATGGCAAGGTGGCCATGAATGATGCCTATGCAGAGGGGAAATTAATGAATGAGGAACTACAAACGCTGATTGTTGAAGTCCAGAGTATTATTAATTCGAGGCCTATGACCTACTTGCCGTTGGACTCTGAGGAGTCTGAAGCTTTGACACCCAATCACTTCCTTTTGGGTACCTCTAGTGGAGCAGAACAGGGTGATGTCAACATTTGGGAACCGCAGAAATATCTTCGAACAATCCAACGTCAGCTCAATAAGTTTTGGCAGCGTTTCCTGGCAATCTTCCAATTAACAGGAGACAGCTGAAATGGTTTGAAGAAACCAGTCTCTTGAAAGTGGGTGATCTTGTCCTGGTCGCGGACGGTGCCTGACGCAGTGAATGGGCACGAGGAAAGGTTACGCAGATCTTCTGATGGCCGAGTTCACCAAGCGACCGTTCAAACACAACAGGGAATATACAGACGATCGACAGCTAGGCTGGCTGGACTCGACGTACAGTCGAGTCTTTTATTAGACGCTGCCACCCACTTTACGCCCATCGCAATTTCTCAGCTGTCTTGTACCCAATCCAGCTGATTTTTTTTCTATAGACTCTTCTTCTTCTTCTTCTTCTTTGTGGCTCTACGCCCCCACTGGGACTTGGCCTGCCTCGCTTCAACTTAGTGTTCTTTGAGCACTTCCACAGTTATTAATTGAAGGGCTTCCTTTGTCTGCCTTTGCATGAAGAATTTGTATATTGTGAGGCAAGTACAATGGATACACTATGCCCAGGAAGTCGAGAAAATTTCCCCGACCGGAACGGGAATCGAACCCGCCGTCTCCGGATTGGCGATCCAAAGCCTTAACCACTAGGCTAACTGGAGACCCCCTAGAAGTACTATAGACTGATCACATACAAAAAAATGAACAAAATTTGTTAGAAAACAGCCTGGAAAACGCGGCGGGCGTAAAGTAGGGTGCAGCGTTTAATAAGAGATCCGACTGTACGTGAACAAGGTGCAACAACAGGACTCGAAGGGGGGCACCAGGGGGAGACTGTTGCCGGTACCGTCGAGATGGGCACCATATCCCAAACGGTTCAACCACTTCAGTGACAAACCGTCACTGTTGTTATGATATCAAGGGAAGGGGGTAAAAACAAAACGAAAACTACAGAGACACAACATGAAATTTGCTACTCATGCTATCTCGTACTATAGTTTACTATTCTACCTTAAAATTACGAATTTGTGCTTAAGACTAGTGTTGTTTCCAGCTAACAAACTAATGAAGGTAAAACTATTGAATTGCATGCAAAAACTACTTACTAAATGTTAAAATTATCTATACTATTCAGGCACGAAAACTAACCTAAAAACTAGTTGGACAGTGCAATAGAAGGGTCCAGAATTGTAAGGAAATGTAAGATAACTTAGTAACATTACTTAAACATTGAACTAAAATTAACTATATTCACAGTTCTGAAGGGAGCAATTAGCTGCGAAAATCAGTGGTCATCCTTTCTTTCCTGTCGTTTATAAAACTCTACTAGATGATTCGCCAGAAATTCATTCATATTTTCCTCCGGGAATTATTCCAGATGTTCCCAACAGATATTTTCATCCAGAATTTAAGATATTTTTCAACAGCTCGAGAATACTTCTCAAAAGTACCACTGAGATTTTGTTTAGATAATTCCCCGAGAATTCTTCCAGAAATGCAGAAGTTCGTCTGGAAATTCTTTTACACATGTAATACTAGTTCCTCCTAGTATACTTCAAGGGTTACTTAAAAAATCGTCTACACGGTCCCTTCATTTGTCCCCAAATGATGGTTCGGGAATTCATCCAGTAGTTCTTATATGATTTTTTTTCAGTAATTGCTCCATCAATTCTAGAAATTCCACTAGAAATGTGTACAGAAATTCCTTGACGAATTCTTCCAGAAGTTTCTTCGACAATCCTATTAAAAGTTTCTCGGTAAATGCTACACAGTTCCTTCAAAAATTCTTGAAGAATTTTCCCCCGCGAATCCCTCCGCAAATTCCTTCCAGAATATCATCCAGAAGTTCCTTTTATATTAGTCCTGAAGTTTTCCCGATTTTTTTTTTCGAATGTATTCATACGGCATGTTCCGTAAGGAATTCTTCCAGAATAATTACAAGGATACGCATTCAAGAACTTTCTTTGTTTTTTTTTGCTATACGATCTTTGGAAATTCTTCCAGATGTTTCAACGATACTATTTCAAGAATTTCCTCCGATAGCTCTGCCTGGAATTCATTTGAATGTTCTTCCAGAAGTTCCTATAGAAGTTCTTCAGGGAATTATTCTTCCAATTTTTTTCCACGATTTCTTCAGTAAATTCTTATAGAAGTTCCTCAGAAAATTCTTCCAGATGATCTTGCGAGAATTTTTCATCTCGCAGATCATCCTCTAGGAATTCTAGGAACTCTTTCAGAAATTCTTCAAGATCTTTCAGAAATTGCTCCACAGAATCGTCGGATTTTTTTCCGGAAATTCTCCCAAAAGTTCCCAAGGAAATACTTCAAAATTGCTTCAACATTTTTTTTTCTTGTCGCGTATCTGAGTCACTGCGACCAGTTGTTATGGCTTCTCCAAGAATTCATAGAAGTTCGCCCGAAATCCTTGCTGCAACATTTCCAGATATGAACTTTTTTTGCATCAACGGAAATCATTTGATGCCTAAATTTTACTATGCGATGAATACGGAAATCTAGAAATATTCACATTATTTATATTAGCTCCATAATGTGTACTCAAATAAGAGTAATCTTGTTACGTTTGTAAATTGTTGTGAACATTTTGTCAGTTTATTTTGTATGTTATACTAAGGTTTGTACATCTATCCCTGAATTTTAATGTGCATTTGTAGTGCTCCAAACTTTTAAGGAGTGATCCAGTACAAGACACACAAGCCGTCCCCTAGCACGGACATCAAATTGTAGACGGTCTTGTGTTGTTGACCGAATCGAGATGCCCCCTTAGGATTAGAAATTCCTAGACCAAAACAAGCTTTGAATGCCGCAACAGATGCTGCGAACTAAAAGGCGAACTGCCAAACAAAATCCAATTCTAGGATGACTGATGGACCAAGAATAATTATGAAACCTCGTCATCCTGGCATTGGACTTCGTTATCTGTTTAGATAACTGGGCACAATTTATGTCATGTGTTGCATGTTTGCGTTTTGTACATTTGTAACGTTCCATTTTGTTTTTCGTATCTAAGTTCCCAGACGTGGGGCCCGATGCGGAAAATAAAATGCGCATTTGTAGGGTTCTACTAGCAGTTGTCTACATTGTGGTACCCATCGGGAGCACAATGCATTTGTAGTGTTCCGCAAAACTTTTTTTGTTACAATCTAAATCATAATTCTATAAACTTGAGAATCGCTGCTCCAGTAGTAACCAACAGCAGCACACATCGATTGGCACTAAGAGAGCATCTACTATCAACATCACGCGGGCTTGCTCGGTTCGGTGTGATGTTGTTCATCCGCAGTACCTCAACTACAAACGATTGACTAGCTAGTACCTGTGCGCTGCGATGGGAGCTTTCACGCTTCGTGCCAAATGCAACCGACGGCAGTTTAAATTTGGTTGTCGTTCCGATCGGTCGGTTCAGTCGTCGCTGGTTCACTAATCCGTTGACATGTGGTTCTTCTACGGAATTATCCTGTACTGAGCACCACCGGACGACGCAAAACTGGGTGCTGATTCCCCGTGCCGCTATTGTGCTACCAATTGAAGAGTGAGACACTTAGGACGGCTTTGTGGGACGATTTTTGGCGAGAAAAGGAATTTTGATCTTTTGAAGTGGTTTTGTGTTAACACAATCATAATAAGTTTTCCAAAATAAGTGATTCATACTGCGAAAGTGAATTTGGGTTAAACGGTGCCACGCCGTTACTGTGATGGTGAAAAGTATTATTTTGTGAACGAAATCAACCGAAGATATTTACAGAAGAAACAGTTACTACAATCCAGTGGTCACAGATCAGGCAACTTCCAGACTACGACGAAGGTGGTAGCAACCACACGATTCCCACAACAAAATGATGTGAGTTTCATGGAAACAAAACAAAACACCTGAACATTTTGTTCTAAACATTTCTGTCACCACCTGTATTAACAACCATTCATCCTCATACAGATTAACACTCACTACAGATCACTACTAGAAATACGTTGAAATTGCTTTGTTTTACTGTGCACAGTGTGTTCTTAGAGTTTTGGTACAATATGAACTTTCCGTTAAGTTTCATTGTATGGACTTACAAATATATTTTACAAAAAATCTTCCAAAAAATATTCAAATGAGCACCCAGAAATCCTGACGATCCATAAAAATGATATATTGAGCAAAGTGACTCAGATCACCTAAAGCAAATCGGCATCTTTGTAATTAAATTTAAATTTACAAAATCTCAAAAAGCTATTATTAAAAATCTTACCCATTAGAGGGTTACTTCTCAACTGTTAGAACCCGTGTAGCTTAATTGTATGTGTTCGAGATGAGAAATTCAAATTAAAACAACCAAACGTTTGATAAGCTCACTATTACCTACATTTGCAATTCATAACAACTGTGAATTGTAATGTATTGTATACTTAATCAGGCTTATTACGTCCAATCACTTACCGGTGTCACGATAGTTGTGTAATCTACACACTAAGATCAGCTCGGTATTTTTCGCATCTTTTTACTGAGTTCTCAACATCAGATTTAACTCGGTACGCTCGGTTATTTCTTTTGCGGATATTCCGTTAATGAGTTACCGAGCTCAGCTAATAAACTGTCAAAAGTTACTGATGCACGGTAAATATCGTTACTGGTGAACGGTAAATACGATTACCGAGTGTACCGAGATAAATCCGCTGTGGAAAACTCAGTAAAAAATGAAAAAAATACTGAACTCAGTGAAAAAATTACTGAGCTGGAACATTTGAATCTTAGTGTGTACACAAAAAAACACATCTTAATTCACTCATTTCTGAGCTAAAGTGGGACAACTCAAAAAAATAGTAATTCGCTGGCTTTAGCACTTGAAGTTGAGTAAATTCAAATACGGCTTCAACTAATGGACTTCAGCTCCAGGTCCAGCACTAGCGCAGGAGATGCGATTTACTCATTTTATAAGTTGTCCCAGTTTATAACAGATTTGTGTGAATCTTGCTCATTTTTTGGTATTATGAATTCAGTTGGAAATCAAAAAACTTTTTTTTTTGAGAAAATATTTTTGCTAATAATTAACAATTATTGTTGGTTGTTTACAACACACATCGGAAGTGCCGAATATGATAGTGCATCATTGAACGCACTACACCCGGTACTGAAAAAAAGTGTCGCTAGTCAAAACATCGCTATTCGGTTTGGTGCTGGCGCCATAATAACCTTTTCTTAGCGTGTGCGGCAATTGACTCCGGGTGTACAATCTCAATTTTAAAATTATAATTCAAACCCTACATAAGTCAAAGACTAAGTTTTTACTGTCTCATATTCTCAAAAACAGGGATTTTTAGAGTTTTTTTAAAAACGATTGTACATGAAAAGATTTTTTTTTAATTTACATTACCGACCAAATCAAATTAACTTCATTGAGATATTCTACAGTACTTGCTAGAAGTATTTTTCATTGAAATTATTAAGATGATGCTTTTATAGTTCATGTAATTTTTGTTTTCAGATAATATTTCTTTGCAAGACTAAAACCACAGACAAACAGACATACTACTCAAATCGTCGCACGATTTAACGCGAAATGAACGCGACGCTGATCAATGTTTACATAAAATGACTCCAAGATGAACCTTCATTCATGTTTTATGCATGGATGTCGTCACGGGGGAGGCGTCACCTGCTAAATAGGATACGGCAAGATGACGTCACGAATGAACCTTTGGTTCATTCTCGTTCGTCCCTTCCTTTTCTCTCCCACACGAATTTTGACATTTACCGGTGGTTTGTTTTGATTCCCATTCGTTGCCGTTCTTTTCTCTCTCGGGGAGAAAATTGAGGTTAAATTTCGATGCAAAACTCTATTGTTACATCGCGCCGAGGGAAACAGCACCTGCAAATGAATGCTTCGGATTGAGAATTTTTGATGGTGCTAGTGAGATGCCAAACGATGTTTTTGAAACAAATTTCTTCTAAGTCTGTTTGTCTGTGCTTGTCTTATTTGTAGTATAAAATATAATCTTTCTTAACTTTCCGGCACCCGCTGAATTAGTTGCTATTATTACTGACATTTATCTTCTTTTAATCCTATAAGCTTTTATTAGAATTTGGAAAATATTTCGATTAATATTCTTGAAATCTTCTGAATAAACTTTTGATAAAGTTGCTCGAAAGTTCTGTTCAAGCTAATGGAACCCATGATAAGAAAAAAAAAACAATTAATTGAAGGGACTCTAGAAAATCCGGAAAATATTTTTAATTACGAATTTGATTGAATAAAAATTCAGAAAGGAAAATGAAAAGAATGTTGAGACTTTTTATGAAATTTATTGAATAGGCATTTCCAAAATTTTACAGCAGCTTTAAATGGGAATTTTAGAAACTTTTAGAATGAAGACCTAAAAAATGCGCGAAAGAAGGAATAATTCTCTAAGAAAAATCGAGCTATGTTTGTTTTTGCGAACTACTTTCAAATTATAAAAAGTGTTGAAAATAATATGCAAAAATATAACATTTGCTAAATATTATGGGCACCCCAATCTGGGAACTTACTGAAGGCACCATGTTTGATTTACATTTTTAAAGTTACGTTCACTAACGTTCTCTAAAATTTTGCCAAAACAATAAAATAGTTTTTTGCTCTTCTTTATTTTTTATAGTTCCGTCGTACTGTAAGTATCTTTTTTTGTAAAACTTTTCGACAATTAAAACAATTTTTTTTTTCCAAGATATCGATGCATTCATTATCAAAAGTTTGTTGATTTTATATTAACTCAACACACACACAGGGGATAGACAAATGATCAGGACAGGCATTCACTTGTCAAAAAATGGTCAACTAGCTGTAACTTCTCGAAAAGTGCATCAAAAAACCTCAAATTTTTACTATAAGTTGGTCAACTAGTTGTCTGAAAATGGTCCTAATTTGGGAAAGATTGGGCTATTCTACTTGAAGTTAGAAATGTTCTAGTAAAAGGCGTAATTATCCAATAGCCAACGTTGAGTTGTTATTTCTCCGGATTCAATGCATCGAATGCAATGAAATTTTGAGCATTCATGATTTGTATGAAGAGTTTTGAAAAACGTTTGACTTAACTCAAAACGTTTTATAAAACTTAAAATTCAAAGCTCAGGTGAGATTTGAACTCACGACCAGAGATGCCATATATACAGATGTATCTGTATTATACAGATTTTTGAGCTTCCGTAAAGATTTTGCATTACATATCCCTTTCGTGACGAACCAGCACAATTGTGATGTTGAGCGGTAGCAGTTTTGCAATTTTTTTTTTTTTTTCATTTGTTTAGACTTTGTTTTATGTGATGTAAACTGTTTGAATAATTCATCCATTACTTATACTCGTTTGTGTGTAAACAAACTTTTGTTTACATTGCCTGTGAGATTTATCACTACAAGGTAAACAAAAAGTGGTCAAAAACCGTAAAACATGAAAAAGTTTTGTCTGTCGCATAATTTTTATTTCCGATTTGTCTAGGTAGTCAAAGCAAGAAATCGAAAGATAAAGAGTAGATCTTTCAAATGAGGTAAAATAATTGTTGTTATGTTGGGAAATCTAAGAGTTCTGGAGAGCTAAAGTTGAGCCATTTGTATGGAGATTTCATTTTTTTGCGCTCCGTCACGAAAGGGATATAGTACAGATTTTTGAGCTAGAGGTGCCATTTTATTTTTGTATGGGATACAGATTTTTCTCCCAAATTTTGTATGGGATACAGATTTTTGAAAATAGGGATACATATTTTTCAAAAAAAATCATCTGACATCCCTGCTCACGACCCTTATACCACAGACAAACAGACGTAACACTTGCGAAATTTCCATCGACCACGCTTTTAACGATCATTTTAAATTTTCATAGTTGTGGCTTTCACAACCAGAGGCGCGCGCATCGTTTTTCTATGCGTTTGACGTTTCACACTAGCGCCCTCTGTTGACGATATTGCACAACACAGTGAATCGTGCAACTTTTCCACCAGGTGATGGTAGTGTGAACTGGGCGATGGATTTCCATGAAAATCGTTCAAGTTGTTACGTCTGTTTGTCTGTGCTTATACCCTATACAAATGCTGTACGCTGTACCAACTAAGCTACCGAGTCAATCAATGTCGCGGCATTTTATTTGATATAAAAAATTTAAATCTCATCGATCATGCTTCATCTTTTCCCCAACGGCAAATCTTTGTAATCTTCCATTTGTAGTTATGTAACAAGAACGAGGGCAATTTATTTATTGTTGAAACTGTTTGTCTATTTCATATGCAACGGCCAACATCAAAACGTTAGTAAATCAAAAACATGGTTTTCAGCAGCTGCATCCGCATCTGCAGCTGAATCAGCTGAGCTGAATGACATTACATTTCGATGTCAGTTTACCTTGATCAGCGAGTGTCGTTCGACATTAACCATCCTGAAACTGCACAACCCTGCTCTACACTGCTTTTTGAGGTCTTCCTTCACCATAGACCAGTAATAGACCAGTATGATTCAATTGGTGTGGACGGTTTGGTGGATAACAATCCTTGGTTACATAAGCAACGTTGTTTTGATCGTACCAAGTGGTCTTTAACGTAATGACAACTGGACATATGTGACCAGAACAAGGTCACATGTTTTTTTTTTTTTTTTTGTTCTGAAAACGTAAGAGACACTTTTGGCGGCATTCTTCCGAAAAAATGTCAACGTATATGTTGTTACAAAAATCTGAAATTTTAGCTCTCATGAACAAATTGCTTGCCATACTTAATATCTTTAAGGGAATTTGGTTTTAAATTTTTGTTTCAGATGTTCAGGATCTTCTTTATGGTAAGTTTGTTGTGTTAAAATCCTGTCCTGTGAGATATTCGAACTTTCTGAGGCAGTATGTTTCATCGTCCATTACAACTCATCGGAATTTTGGGAGAACTTGTTAATAAAGAATACGAATTTTCAAAGCTTTTGTGCAAAACAGATTTTCTGCGTGCTAACTGAGATAGTGCCATCCTGAATACGAAAGGTGATTTTGAGAACAATGTATTCTATTTTCGTTCGTCTATGTATCAGTCTTGAGCATAGAAAGTTTCATCCCATTCCGTGTTAATTTGACTAAGAAACAGAATAAATACTTTGTCCGGATTTTGGTGTCAACGGCCTTTGTAACGCCAAAAACTTCATTCGTTTCTACAAAATGGTGACCATAAACATGGTCCGGAAGCACTCACAAATCTTTAAAATGCTTACCCCAACATCGCCACATCGAAGAAGGTGTAACAAATCCATCACGCCAACTTCCAAGTGCAGTTTTGGCCGTGATGGATAACGCGCATGTACTCATGAAAGCATCAACAAAAAAGTTGATCGGTTTCGCCTTTGTGTCTTTTTTTAATCGTTCCCATCCGCTTGCCAACAGTCTAAAAATAGATTTCTGAGTTGCCGCAGTTGCTGCCGTCACCAATACAATCACGTTCTTGCTTTGTTAGTGGCATCGGCGTCCGTACGCCCAGGCCAGCTCACCTTCTTGAGTTCCTCAGGGTCGGCATTGATCGGGGAAGGCTCGATCACCCTATACTTACCTGCCAACTATTTTCACCAAGCGAACAAGGGAAGGCCAGAACACTGCTAGGGAATTTGCTCTCTCGGTTTTAGGTTTTAAAAGATATGAGTTGAGTCTTATCTACTGTATTCTATAATTTTGTGTGTATATAGGTGTCGGTTAGTTTGGTGGTTACAAATTCTCATTTGGTTTCGCTGGGGCCCATTACTGCTCGGTGGTGGTGGAGGAAGGGAGGAGATGGAGTAGAACGTACCTGATGAACCATGTGGTGTTCGTGCCATGCTGCTTCGGAACGTTGAGAGACCGGCGCTTCGCTGGCCGAAGCGGAGGGGGGGGGGGGTTCGTTACCAGGGCGGTTGAGAGGTCAACGCCTTGCTTAATGGTGTCTTGCTGACCGGTGCCTGCTGGCCCTGGGCATTACAGGGGTTGGATGCAGACGGTCGAATCATCGAATGCCACCTGGCAGTTGGTATCGCCTGGAGATGTGTGTCGTCCTTCGTAGGGTATCGGATACGTAGGTCGAATAGCTTTGCTGGAGCGTCCACGAATCTATGCGATCCAGTAGCAGGAATAGTTTCACTAGATTTACTCTAACTTACTCCGTAAACGTAGAAATCGTCTTCATTTTCCGCAGCCACTATTGTCCGGCCCAAAGCCGGATTTTTATTTTGCACTCTCCACTTTTGTTTCGTGTCTAGCTTGTTCAACGTGCGGTTGGCACCCGATTCCGGACTTCAATCTTGTCCCCAAAACTCATCACTCGATCTTCACCTCCTTTCTCCAAAAATCCTCCTTTCCATCCTCCCATTCCCATCGTTACTCCTTTCCCTTCCTCTAGATATTCCACCCGGATTTGGTATTGTTGCATGATAAATTTGCTCCCGTTTTCGATGCATTTTCAAACGAGGGGCAATGAATAGATTTTCGGGCTGTCCATAAACCACGTGGTCAAAAAGGGGGGGGGGGGGGGTGGTTTCGGCCAATGACCATTTTGTATGAACAAATAAAAAAAGTTGTGTTAACTAATGACCAGGTGGGGGGGGGGGGTTGAAAAGTCCCAAAAAATGACCACGTGGCTTATGGACAGCCCCTTTATGACAATTTTTGAATTTAACCTATCAGAGGTTCTCAACCTCTTTTTTTAATCTTCAATCATCTTAGCATAACTAACAATATTATAAGGTCTTTATTTACATTTCTACTAATAATAGGTATAGGATAACTAACACAAAAAAAAACTTTATTTTTTTTAACAAATTATTTACAAGAACAAACAACTAGTTAGGCCTGACGCTCCATTGTTGCCGACGTTGTCGGTAACAAGTCGTTTAAAATAATCCATTATTTTATGTTGCAACTATCAAATCTCTGTTAAAACAAACTGTCATAAATTTTGACAAATGAAAATATTTGTGCTATCAAACAACGGAACAATTCAGTTTGAACTAGAAATCAGTTTGTCACTATAGTAAACTGAAAAATCGGTTGATTTGAACTAGAATTTTATTGTGTTTACAATTTATTTCTCTGCGTGTTAGAATATTGCAGCATAGTTTGGTCACCATACTCCGGCACGCATGAGGAGCGAATCGAATCTGTACAAAACAATTCTTATTGTTTGCACTCCGTATGTTAGGTCAAGATTACCTCTTCCTTCATATAAAGCCCGATGTATGCTTATGTTGCTCATCGAATAAATCCAGCCGAACTGTTATCCAAAATTAATTTTTACATACTGTCTCGACCACTACGAAATCGAAACATTTTCATAACAAGCAATCATCGCACAAACTATGCGAAATTTGGTTCTCTAAATCAAATGATGGTTTCTTTAAATAAACATTCTGAGGTAATTGATTTTACATTAACAAAAGAAAAATTAAGTAAATATTTCAACACTATCCGTTAAGCACGAAACGCAAAGCTAACTCTAAATATCTGTTTAAATAAGTGTACCAATTTGTATATCACAAATCTAATTTTAATAAAGAAAAATATGTGATATTCATTGTAACAAATTGGTCTACTCTTAATAAGGCAATCCATGTCGACTTTTCGCGATGGGGGTGATAGCCAAAACTGTAAACACAGTTTGAGTACAACTTAACAAAGTTTCGTCAAGTGTCGTCTGTGCTTAACAAATTCCTTTGTGTTCAACTGTCTCCCCGATCATCGATTGTCAAAAATACATGGTAAACAAAAAATCAGCTGATCGCATCTGTCTCATGGATTGCCTTATTGACGAAAAATAAATAAATAAATAAACAACACGAGAGAGATGGAATTTGATGGACTGATTGCATTTAGGTCATTTTAGCCAATAGTGTACTCTTAACAAAAAGTGGATCCCTTGCGATTTTTCTTCAATTTCCCCGCTCAAACCTCCACCACGAGGCAATGGCTCATGTTTCTAGATAGTAGTTCCATGAGGTGGAGTCATGCTGGAAAGCGATAATTCGACTATTCAAATAAATTTGTAAATATAAACACGACTAAGGGACCACCATTGGTTAAATTTAACCCTCTAATACACAAATCACAATACCGGTTTTTCTAAGCAAAAACAATATTTTGAGATTTTATGATTCTTCTTACTTACACTTTGTACAGTGCCTAAATGTATTCTATTCTAATTGTACCATATCGAACTGGTTGCCGTTGCGCTGCTTTCACTTTCTACCTTATCATGGACATGATTAGCACGAGGATGTTGATGTGTGGCTGTTGGTTGTTTCTATTTCCAGTCCGATTGGGGGTCCTTTATGGATTGCGGTTCGCCGATGTCTAAGTATCGCCTTAAAAACAAAATTGTTTCAGCTTTGTTACTTTTTTACAATGATTTTTGTAACAACGGTTGTAAATAATAGTACTTTCAAAAAAACAAAATCTTATGTTAAAACTCCATCCAATCAGAACGAAAAAAAAAACAAATTGAGATATAATCGTAACCCGGAATCATGCTCGGCAAATAGTGCCGTACTTTATAGGACACCCTATACTTTATTGGGATATTTCATTGCTTGGTTTATAAATCCACAGTTATAATTCATTACCATACTGACGGAGGTTAGATTCGATATCGGCCCCGTTCGGACCCAAATGGACCAAACGTTGGACGATATCAAATAGTTCAACTTTTGTCAAGACTGAGAAGAGAAGCCAATACGAAATACTCCAATATCTGCAACCCACATACACATTTATGAAGTGCTTTCAAATCGTAGGGGCATAATGAACATCTGGGGCGAAATGGACACCTCTGGTTTTGCCGAAACCGTTGATTTTTTATGTTAAACTTATAATGCAAAGGTGTAAAGAAACAAGTCATTGTTCTATTTTTTTTAAAAAGCACCTTTTATATTCCTTCAAAATAATTAAAATATAATTGAAATTGAAATATGTTTTCCATATGGTGAAATTCTTATAATTTCGAAGCAGCAGCAGATAAGGTGTTAAAAGTGTTTGAGTTCACCACAAAAACAAGTGAATAATTCACTTATTATTGTTCCTTATCTACATGTATATGCAGACTTAGCAATGGATTGAGTATTTTATTTTTGATCAGAATTTACTCAAAATAGCTATTTCAATGTTGTAGTTGATTCGGGGCGAAAATGAACACTGGTAATTACGAATGGATGTACATGCATTGCATACTGTTAGGCGTCAATCCGATTATATATGCCTAAAGTTTATTTAATTAACTTTGATCTTATGGAAACTCGTCTAAGATGGAGTGATATTGATCTCCGTAGGCAAATTACTTTTCGATGTAGTCGAAGAATTAGCATAAAATATGCAGGGCTATCCATTGGGATGGGTGTCAATTTCGCCCCTTCCTTTCCTGCCAGCCCTAAAAACACACGGTTTTAAATTCATTATTTCTTCACAATAAAGACATCTTATTTACTGTAAATGATTGAAATTCGTAGGAAACAAGCTTAAGTTTTAAGCAAACTGATAATATATTATTTTTTTCTCTGTTATACAGGCCTCACGTACTCATTTTCTTATTTGCATATATTTTCAAGTTCGGCAATGTGTGAAGTATTTTATTTTAAATTAGCAATGTTGGTGTAAGATACTGTGTCTATTAACAAGTAATCGTACGCAAAATTCCATTGGTTGTGATAAAAAAGTGACCCAAGAGCCCATAATTCGACAATACTTAACTACCGCCATTATCACTCGGTCCTTAAACTTGGCAGAGGCAGTTCACTACAAGCACAAGTGTTGATTCCCATAAATTTGGATTAGAATAGTCACATGTTTGTAAACACAATTCTGGTCACCGGTAATCTTGCGTCTGGTGTAGAGGGGCATTCATCAGAAAAAAAAAACGTTTTGGCTACTCGTTGAATACTGATGGGTCCATTGTGTCACGTTCAGTGTCGTATAACTTGCCTCATTTGTTGGAAGGGGTTCTTCCATGTAAGATGGGCTGTTATACATACATAGCTTCCATCATATTCTGCCAAATCAGTTTGGCACATACCGAATGTAGAATTGGCGGATATAAAGTGCATTATTGTGAAGTGTGGCGACTCCCGTCCATGGTGTGGACAATAATTCAATCAAAATTAGGACAGTCAAAATTGTTATTTGAAATGAGTCAGTCTCGGTTGCAAATGTGAGCTCACCATAATATATATCAGCTAGGGGGAAAAAGGTATAATGTACCTCAACGACCCGATAGTGCCCGATAGATTCACAAATAAGCACTCTTCAATTTTGAAGGGTTTGAACTAGGCACGCGCAAATTCCAAACTGAAACAAGGGTATTGATGCCCTTATTAAGCATGTGACTTCTATTTTCATCCTACGAAAAACAAAGGATTGAAGCGCTGTTGGTTTTGTTTCTTATTTTTGTATTTTTTTTAGAAGTGGGCGTGCTTTTTTGACTAGGATGAATTTGGGAGCGTGAGATTACTTATGGCACTCATATCCTACTTTATAACGGTTGTTGGCTCAATTCTCGCATGGTTTGTTATAACGAAGTTTTGTTTTTGTTAGAAATGGGCATGCATGAAAACAAATAGAAAGGAATCATCGGTGCCGTAATCGCTTATTTTCGAAATCACAGAGAAACAGACGTAACCCTTAGTACATATTTCATTTAAAATCGATAAAATCGGCGGTAGTGAACAACCATCAAACAGGAGCAAAAACGATGCCAGTGCTGCGAGTGAACAATCGACCAACTACCGAAAATTTTAATCAACCATTTGGTAATCGATGAGAAGCGGGCGGAGTGTGACATCTGTTTCCCTGTGGTATAATATTATTGAAAAATATTAAGTACTCATTGCCTCATTGGTAGCACATGCATATCTGCACTTCTGAGCGCTTGGATGATCTAGATAGAAAATATCTATCGAACCCTATTTACTGTTTATCTCAGTTCATATTACCAGGTATTGAGTAACAGCCTCTTTGGCATGCCCCCGATTGAAATAGTTCTTCAGACCCAATAGAAACTGCAACAAATATGTGGAAAAATATATCACAAATATAGCCAGAGATCAATTTTATAAAGCATATAATTATACATTGTTACGCAACACTCCGAGAAAATCAAATGAAAGTTCTGCCATCAATCTAACATATTCATGCAAACAAGTTATGCAACACATCGGTAAAAGTTATGCATAAAATGTATCAGCACTGATTTAACACATCCACTCAACCATTCATCCCAGTCCTCGATTCGATCACATTCGCACTGCAAACAATTTGCGGAGCTGAAAGTTGCTTACCTTGCGAACTGCGCGACCCGATGCGATGCAGGCTCGTCACTCTCCTCCATATTCGGCATTGCAATCACATCGCCAGATGCCATGCCGGTATGCCATGCGAAAGAGCTACCTCAACAAGCCAGCTATCCGGCTCTTCCGAGTGGATCAAACCTGCTATGTAGAAGCACGTTGTTCTGCTGGTACCTACCTATAGCGAAAAGGTTGCTACGCGGTGACACTGACTCACTCGGCGAAAGGCCGGATCAAAACAGAGTCGCAAAATTGGGTCTACGGACGGACCCCCGGTCGACCTTCGGCGGTATCGGCGAGACATATATTATCGGAACGCGTACAAGGATACGCAAAGTGCGCATTTCTTCGACACGGGTGCTAAATTTAAAGTAAGCTGCCTTCAATTCCCCAGTCCGGTTTTCGCTACGGTATTTAGGCTAATGGTGGGCCCTTCAGATTACGTTGTACACTGAATTTTTGACTACTGTAAACAGATTTCGATGGTTTGCAAATAAAGGTACATGCAGCAGATCATATTTTTTTTTTTTCATAAAAAGGAAATATCAACCTACATACATAGACTCCCGATCAAAAGTTTGGGGTCACCCCCTCAAAAACAGGTCATTATGTTAGGCCCATATCTCCGCCAATTTGCGTCCGATTTCAAAACCCTAGGTTTCATTCAAAAGATAATAAGTCAAAGAAACTTTGAACATGATTTAAAAGAAACCTTTTCAAAAAAAAAATTATATGTAAACTTAATTCAAAGTTGCCAAATTTTCTAAAAAATGAATATAATATGGAAATTGGGTCGACCAAATTTTAAGCTGAGAGCGGTAATATAACCCATTTTCTATTAGCTTTCAACTGCTTTTTACAGAACTTAGCTAAAATATCTAGAAATAAAGTTGTTAATTAAATTAACTCTTCATGTCATCGGCCAAAAGTTTGGGGTCACTTTCGTAAAACATGGAAAAGTGATTTGATGATATCTTCGTCATCTATAGTTCAATTTTAATTCTTTTTGGCTCATTTCAAAGATAATTAACTAAATTTTCGTTTGATGTCTTTAACTTAAAATTGAATGAAAAATGACAAAGATATCAACAAATCACTTTTCCATGTTTTACGATAGTGACCCCAAACTTTTGGCCTTTTGGCCAACAATCTAAAACTACAAAAGGAACGCGAAAAAATCTAGTAGTACGTTTTGAAGGCAACATGATAGGGATCCGTTAAACGAAGAAAAACGATATTGTTTTCTTTTCGTTCAATAGTTATTTTGTGAAGTCTGTTAGGTGCGAACTTTTGCCCCGCATTACTCTACACTTGCAAACGTTTGGATTAAACAATCTTTTCGAAGTTACACCCCGAAGGGTTAAACGGTTCATCATTTTCGGTTACGAAAAACAAACCGATAACACAGTTATATTAGTCCCATGTGATATCAAAAACGTTTCCATAAGTCACACAAAACAAGCTCAACAACAATCATTACCCATAATGAGCAACATTTACGGCAAAATCATCTGTTCCGATCTGCTTAGACACCAAACAGTAATAAAAAATGCTATCACTGCCATGTAATCACATACTATGCAACTGTGCAACCTGTCCGGTCTGTACTGAACTGCAAAACACAAAAATGCAATGCAGGCGTCATAATGCACTGGATGAATGCAACAAAAACATGGGAGAGGAAACCAGAGTGAGGCGGTCATCTCGGCTTTAAGAGTTGTTGTCATCATACTGAAACATCATTGCGAACTGAAATGATGATGCTTGCAAGAGGTAGTTTCATTGTGTAGCAGTAGTAGCAGCGCTAATTTTCCATGCGACGGCCAAGCCCGCACACCAAATTTTTGGAAATGCTTCCAGCATAAAAAATCAGCAAAATATATTGCTGAACTTCAGCAAAATTTTTGCTGAGTATCAGCACAACGTTGCTGATCAACTGTCAAAATTGCTGGATGGTTCAGCAAGTTGATAAATAGGGTAACGGTTGAATGTTGGACCCCTAGAGGACATTAGTTAGAATTTAAGTCAAAATCAAACAGATTCAGAGGGTATTCTTACATAATGATGATGTTAATATGTTCGTAAAAGCATCCACTGTCCATTGAAAATACCCACAAGGTCATTTCTGGCTGAAAATTGATGAAAATAACTGATTTTTGAAGCACCAATTTTCACTATTTTGGACACCCTAATATATTTTGGACCCTAACTATTTTGGAAGAATTTGCCGCTTGAATATGCTAGATCACATCCTAATTACTTGATTGACAAAGGCTGATCAGACGAACTTTGCGAATATAGTGCGCTAGAATGGTAAACGTTTTTGTTTAAATCTGCAAGTTTCCTCAGCACCGCAATCTCTTTTTGTAAACATGATGCGACACTCGCACGGATGACGAGATTGGCAAAAATTAATTTCAAGGCAAATAAGGATATTTCCAGTGAGGAAATGATTGCTGCCCGTGCAGAGCAATCTTATTTAGCGAATGATTCTAAAAATTTTCGTCATCTCATCATTAAACCTGTGTAAGTTGTAATAATACGACCCAGGGGGTACAAAATACATGGGGGTCCAAGTTATATTGGTTACCCTAATTGCTGATACTCAGTAAATTCGTATTGCTGAATGAAATCAGTACAAAAAAATCAGCAAAATTTGCTTAATACCAGCAAACAAAATTTGCAGTGCACGAATAATAACAGCACTGAATCTGAATATTCAGTCAATAACACAGCGTAACAAAAAATAACTTTTGATCTGTCTCTAGAGCAAACTTATGTGTCTCTGATAGATTTTGGGCCGCTGAATCCGAATCTGGGCTCAGATTTGCTCCAGAACGTCACAATTTTGAGCTATACCTCAATTTATAGGGCTAAATATGCGATTTTGGGCTTTTTTGACTCCAAGCCATTAAGCATGGAAATATATTTTTTAACCAATCAAAGCATAAATTGGTCAATTAACATCTAAATTAACGACACATGCAAAATATTTCGTTTTACCAAGTCGAATTTGATAGTTTTAAGCGATTTATGGTATGTTGAATATTTCCCATACAAGTCACCCTCCAGAAGTTGCATGCAAGTTTACATACAGTGTATCAAACAATTGTCCGTACAGCAATTTTTTGGTCAAAATAATTTTCCATTTAAATGTTTATAACTTTTTTATTCGTCAATCAAAAACGCTGAAATTTTGACCATGTATAACCCATATATTAAGGCTCCATTGGTAAAATTTTGAGCGAGATCGGATAAGTTTTCTGAAAGTTATAGAACTTTTAGTAAAACTTATAAGATTTTTGAACACATTTTTAAAACATTATATCTTAATATGTATTGGATGAAACTTTTTCAATCTTTTTTTGTGTTACAGCTTATACCTAAGGCTTTTATATGCAGCTTTGTTTGAGGTTTTATATTCACTACAAAAAATATGAAAAATCTGTATATGTTCAGAGTGTCATTTGGAAATTTATCATATTTTGATCAATAAAAGTGCCAAGTGTTTTCAACTTTTTTGAACTCTCTTAATGTAATATTTTTATACAGGACCTACTAAGCTACATATGAAGAGTAGGTCCTATGGATTTTTCGTTCAGTTAATGCACTTTTATTGGTGGAAAACGTTTGGCAGATTATATGTGCAAAATATGGTAAATTTTAAAACATCGTCAGCTACATAAGCACATTTTTCATATTTTTTGTAGTGAATATAAAACCCTAAACAAAGCTGCATACGAAAGTATGAGATGTAAAACAAAAAAAATTGAAAAAATTTCATCGAGTACATACTGAGATATAATCTTTTAAAAATGTGTTCAAAAATATAATAAGTTTCACTAAAAGTTCTATAACTTTCAGAAAACTTATTCGATCTCGCTCAAAATTTTACCAATGGAGCTTGAATATATGATTCATGATTGGTCAAATTTTTAGCGTTTTTGATTGACGCATAAAAAAGTTAATAACATTTGAATGAAAAATTATTTTGACAAAAAAATTGCTGTATGGACAATTGTTTGATACACTGTATTAACTTAAAATGCTTAAATCTATCAAATTTGATTTGGTAAAACGAAATATTTTGCATGAGTCGTTAGTTTAGATGTTAATTGACCAATTTATGCTTTGATTGGTTAAAAAATATATTTCCAAGCTTAATGGCTAGCAGTCAAAAAAGCCCAAAATCGCATATTTTGCCCTATGAATTGAGGTATGTATATCTCAAAATTGTGACGTGCTGGAGCAAATCTGAGCCCAGATTCGGATTCAGCGGCCCAAAATCTATCAGAGACACATAAGTTTGCTCTTGAGACAAAAATATGTTGCGCTGTGTAATTACAATATGTTGGAATTAAAAGCTTATTGTACTTTTCACACGTAGGTGGACATTCCACACCAACTGCCCCTATGGAATACCGTATCGGTCGAAAGATACACTCTTGGTCTCGGATGATGATGATGAGTCCAGATAAAAATAATTGCGAATTTACACAGAGTTTAACTCCTGAACTGCAGTGGGGTGCAAAAGGTTAGCCTTTTCGTCATCAGTTGATACGTCACGCCAGAAATAAAAAAAAAAAAGTGATGAGTCGTACTTGGTTAACAGCAACAGCAAGACCATCCACGAAGGTGTAAAGTTCGATTCTGCCTGAATTCCGATTGAGTTCACTTACTCATCGATGTTAAATGGAATTAATTTGCCCAAAAGAGATCGAGTGGGAGATTATTTTGGGTACTGCCAAAAAAAATAAGTCAGTTAATCTTAAACTATTTGACTTAATTCTTCGTACAAGGATAGCCCGATCAAAAGTTTGGGGCCATCCCCTCAAAAAACATGTAATTTTTTTAGGCCCATATCTCAGCAAATTTTCGTCCGATTTTTAAATCCTTGGTCTCATTCAAAAGATAGTAAGTCAAAAAAAAAACTTTCAACATGATTTTGGTGATTTTTTACAAAAATTTCTAAAAAATAAATTTAAACTTACGACGGTGTCCCTGGAAATTGGGTCGACCAAATTTCTAGGTGAGAGCGGTAATATTACCTAATTTCTATCAGTTATCAATATCTTTCACGTAGTAATTACCGTAAACCGGGGTCAAATTGATCTTCGGGTCGAAATTGATTAGCTGTTTTTCAGTTAGGATGAGATTATTTTAAATAGTTTCCTTTCAAGTATCGTACTGTTCGAAACTGATACCAAACGATATATGCATGGAAACTTTATGAAGCATGCTTTATCTAACGGAAAAGCGTCTGATCAATTTCGACCCGGAGATCAATTTGACCCCGGTTTACGGTACATAAAAAGCAAGGGACTTAATCATGGGCCTACCCCAAGGCTCTGGAAGTTCTGAGTAGTCCGAGATTGAAGCTCATATGTTTTTCTGGCAACAAATTATAGGGTATGTGTGCCATCAGTAATCTCACGCTCCCATATTCATTCTATTCGAAAACAAGCGATTACGGCACCGATTGATTCCGTTTTTTTTTTTGTTTTCATGGGTGCTCACTTCTAACAAAAAATACAAAAATAAGAAACAAAACAAATATCACTTCCATCTTTTGTTTTTTCGTAGGATGAAAATGGGAGCCACATGCTTAATAAGGGAACCAATACCCTACAAGAAGTTCACTATAGTGCAGTTTTTCTGACAATATGTTTATGGAAACTGAATCAAAAGCGCTTTTAATGTCCAAGGAAACTGAAACCAATTGCTCCTTTTCCGCAAAGGCCAGTTGAATATACGATGAAAGCAACGCTAGACAGTCGTTTGTTCCTTTACCCTTGCGAAACTCGAATTGTGAAAGCAGGTTTTTCGAATCAACTCAATGATCGCATCGTGATAGGATCATTTTCTCTAACAATTTCCCTAAACATGGTAACATAACGGTTGGATATGAACTATTATTAGACGCTGCTTTACCAGGCTTTTGAATAGCTATTACTTTTACCTGTCTCCATTCCAGCGGAACAATGTTGTTCTCCATGAATGAGTTGAACAGGTCTAGTAATAGTCTTTTCGCGATATCTGGGAGATTCTGGGACACTGAGCGAAAAATCCACTTAATTTTTACTGGAAACTGGAATGATTAGTTAGTAAAAATATTCTACTGAAAACTTTTAGCAAAATTTAAGTGAAATTTTTCACTACCAAATCAGTATGATTATTCTAATTTTTGTATTTTTTTATTTCCGTTTGAGGAGCTATACTCGAAGAACAATTCGAAAATTTGAAAGAAAGGGAACATCAGAAATCACAGAACATATTGCCATCATCACATTCATGCATGGTTCCCCAGCTAAGACGAAGTCTTATATGATGTTGAATAGGATGCACATGCTTCCATTTAACCGCGTGTAAAGTGTGCGTATATCGCCTCCACTTTTGCACCCTATTCAACATCATATGCGATTGTGTGTTGACTGGGTCGTTATTGATGGGTGACAACTACACGCTTCTATTTTACATACTTTCGACTGCAGTAAAATCTACTTGAAAATCATATACAACTTCCAATACGATGCAGTGCGAAATTTCCAATAAATTTCCTTTGGAGTTTCACTATGGTTTTAAGCGGGTTTCATTTAATCCGGTTTTGCAGGCTGTTCGGGCTCATTTGGAAGTTAACCATCAATGTTAACTTCTTTTCCCGATCAGTCTAGATAGCCGTATAGTGTCGGTAGCGATTGTCTCAATTGGCTAAGAATAACACTACGGACCGCCTGATCCAGTGGTAAGAGTCCACTAAGCAGGTGACCCCTAATTCATGGTGTTATGCGGCTTTATGCTTACCGTGCCAAGGAATGAATGGTTAGGGGGGTCTATTAAAAACCTAACAACAAACGGAGCCTGTGGAGAATTTGAGCGTCCCCCACAGTATTCCGCCCTTACTGTGCTAACTGGAGCAGTAGTGTAGTGGACTTTGCGTTCCTCCGAGATAATCAGTTGCCCTTCTTAAGTCTCAAATTTGAAGGCTAAATAAGGGCGGGATTATTCAAATGCAGGATTGTTCAAATTAGTTCACCTACATTACTACCTATATGGTTTCGCTTAATGCGTTTTCGCCATTGGCGTTTTTCAATTGACACCGATTTGGTTTATCGTTGATG
The DNA here is from genome assembly GCF_035046485.1 of Aedes albopictus. NCBI lineage: Eukaryota > Metazoa > Arthropoda > Insecta > Diptera > Culicidae > Aedes > Aedes albopictus. The sequence continues at coordinate 162,646,340 of NC_085136.1, forward strand.
TTTTCTTTTTGTGCTGTGATTGTGAAGAATGTAATCCTGTCTAGTTTGAGTAGTGGCTGCGGCTAGGAAACCTCAGATCAATTTTCAGCGTAAATAGCGTGCGTAGCCCAAGTGGCTCTACTTCAAAAAGTTCATTTTCGTAGGGTAACTTCTGTGGTTATCTTGTGAACCCAGTTTTGCTTCTTTAACGTTAACGTTAACAGTTTGTTTTAACCTTTCCTTTTATGGATGCCTTCAAGCAAGCTCTTGTATTCAGCATCTTTCCGCTGATATTTGGCAGTATTGCTACGATGATTACATCATCTGAAATAGCTCTAACATTTATTTGAGATGCTTCAGTTCGATGGAATACTTAGGTAGTACAGTTCAAGGATAACTTAACATAGAATTGCACCTAACCAAACTCTACATATGCAGAATTTGTCATGAGTTGACTGATTGGCATGTATCAGATGAGGAGTCTCCATTTGACCTTCTTTGCCTTTTGAGTGTTCCTTCGTAAAACTTGCTTATTCAGGCACCCCTGCTCAACAAACTAGTAAAACTGTACTTATTGGTTGCGACCACATTTTATGGATAACTCGCTTCCATTGCTATTCCAAGTGAGTTTCATTGTGGTTTTGTACCTTTAACGCCCTCCATTGTGGTATACCATAACTATTGCTTTGAAAGAAGCTTGTCCTCTGCGGTCTGTGCGGACTGCAAGAGGTATGGGCCTTTTTATTTGACGTCTTAAATCAGCTGATTTCTCTGGCCTTTGACAGTTCTTCTATGAATATGACAGTTTAGCGTTTGCGCCTTTGTTCGGCAGTTGTAAACAGTGGCATACACGAACCTGTCAGCTGAAAAGGCCTATTCCTGAATGGAACATTGATCTGTTCATGTTCAAAATTGTTGAAAGCACTACGCGGTGGACGCGACACAACAGCGGACCGAGAGGAATCAGCGGACAAGAATTAATTTAAACAACTGTGCGGTTGCACTGTACACGAACGAATGATATATTCTTTATTTACATACAACTTAAACAATATAAACAATAACATTGACATCGCATAAACGATCATGGTCAATCTCGTTACATAAAAGTTGCCTCGATTACGAGGGGTGTTCGAATGGAAACCCAACACTCCCCCTCAAGTCGACAACCCGTGAATCTACATAATAGAGTTAATAAACTATAGAGGACGAATGTCGCTGCTGTTCCCTTTGTTCTCGCTCGCAAACATGTCGGGTATCTATCTGTCAAACTGCATACTTTTTCGCTTTGACACTTATAGCCCGGCCTATCTCCGCCAGCAAGAGATATTTCGGCAGTGACGCCAGCGACATTCTTCCTCTATAGTTTATTACCTCTATTATCTACATTCATTTATCACAGAACTATCTTCAAACAGTTTAATCATATTCTCTCATCGACAACTTACCTTTGCAAGTTTTGTTTATCTTCAAAACATTACGGTTATATTTCCAACACAACAATTAACAAAATAATTTCCAGTCATTACAATTTCTTGGTTCAGTCTGAAAAGAATTCATGCTTCCAAAACATATTTCCTACAGTGCAACAAACAACAAAATTAAACTATCGGTCATGATGCCTACACACACAGCTTGTTCTCTCTTGTACCTCCTATTGAAACTGACGTCTTTCACAAAACACTTCCTAACATTTGTCAAATCTTCAAAAAAAAATTTTTTAACTCATCATCGCTTTGTAAACCAAGCTCCCCCATCGCGGTGCTTACACTCACACAAAGCATTTAATCCATACAGTCTACCAGTGTACGGTGCGACAGTGATCACAGCCTCATTTTCTACAATTTCTGCTCTACTCCCGACGAATCTAACCTGCAGACCTGATCTCGTAGCTCGATTCACCGAGAACAGATTGCAACTAAGTCCGGGTAGATACAACACATTTTTCGCAATGCACTGCTTCTTATTATTACCCAGGACTGCGTACAGAACTACGTCGTCACAGTACTCCGCCTTCAACTTAGCTCCGTTGGCCACGACCACTTCCACGGGTTTCTCCAGACGCCGCATCTCACTGAAGTATCTGGAGTCTTTTATCATGTGGTCCGTCGCTCCAGAATCTAGGAGCCACTGCATCTTCTCAAGTTCTGCTTCTTTCGATGCCACAAAGCAGACGTCTGCTCCATCCGACAAACAATCTTCTTCAATCACTACGTCTGTTTTTCGATTCAAATCTTTCACTTTGCCACTGCCACTCGGTTTGGGAACCACTTACACCCGGCAGTCGGCCTGTTTATGTCCAACTCTTCCGCATCGAAAACACGTTATCTTGCCCCAAACATGCCTACTCGCCATCGCAACACCCACATTGTCATCGTCGCGGGTCAACATATTCTGTTTCATGTCGACGTCGAGTAATCGCTTCTTCACAAAAGCCATAGTTACACCGGCGGGAATCGTCTCGATTGCCGTAACCACCGAGTCAAATGACGAAGGCAATGTCAACAGTAAATGACAAACTGCATCGGAATCTTCTACAGTTGCTCCACTTTCTATCAATTCACGAATTAAACGATCGAACTGTAGTAAGTGCTCTGGCAAACTAACACCACCTCCCTCCACATATTTCAATGTGAGAGCTGCTTTCTCACGAACAATTGCCCGGCAACACCTCGACGCTCAAACACCGTCTTCAGCGTATCCCAAATCCGCTTCGGGGTCGCATAATCTTTCACCAGTTCGAGTTGACTATCCGCTATGGCCGAAATAATTATTGCCTTGCACTTTTTCTCCGCGGATCTTCGTTCTACCATTTTGATTTTCTTCCCTGATTTCACATTCGCGTTATCGGTAGCCATCGCTCGCAGCTCGTCGATCTCAGCAATCTCCCGTTGGACGCAATCCAGCAGATCGAACGTATCGAGGATGGTCTCCATCCGGAACTTCCAGTTGTGGAAGCCGGTACCATCAAACGTGGCGATTTTCTCCCTCTCGTCCATACCTGGACCCATAGCCTGTTGAAAGCACTATGCGGTGGACGCGACACAACAGCGGACCGAGAGAGGAATCAGCGGACAAGAATGAATTTAAACAACTGTGCGGTTGCACTGTACACGAACAAATGATATATTCTTTATTTACATACAACTAAAACAATATAAACAATAACATTGATATCGCATAAACGATCATGGTCAATCTCGTTACATAAAAGTTGCCTCGATTACGAGGGGTGTCCGAATGGAAACCCAACAAAAATATCTTCGGATAAACCATTCTTTTGTATAGTTACGAATCTCTAGCTTACGCTTGAGTATTATAGCTATGTAATCGACTTAGTGGGCCCTTAAAAAGCTCTGCTTACTTCAAATCTCCAGGAGCAAATGGGGTTTTGTCCTATTTTTCTCCAGAGGGATTTGAGTATTTCAGACATGTTTTGAACTCTTGTAGTTTCATACGGGGTATTTTGTATACGTTTTCAAGAAAGTACCCGCTCAAACGTAATTTTTGCTTGGGTGATTTCTTGAATATTGAGGATGCTTTCGATGACGTACCTTTCAATGTCATATTCAGAGTCGCATGACGTCACAAGCTACCTCCAGTGAGCTATAGGCTCTCATTATGCTTATGCGTTTTACAGTGTTATTTTCAGGGTACTGATTAAACCCGTTGTGGTATGGGTTATGAGCCAACTAACAATTGCAAGTCACAAACAAGCAAGCTTGCTGAATTGTTGCTTAATAATGGTAATGATAGCTGAACTAAAATTATGCTCTACACATTACTGTCTAAAGCCTGTATCCGCAATAATCGGGACACAAAAGTACGGCAGTAACTCTGTACTGCGTCAATAAAAATTGGCCAAAAACTAACTGAGAACTCTTTGATGTATGTTTATTATTTGTGCAAAATTTCATGAAAATTGATGCATTACTTTTTACTGTGGATGAGAAACAAACAGACGACGTTTTTAAGATTTTGTACAATCATCACCAATTTTCATTGTCATACTAGATGGTTCTTTTCCGCTACAATTCAAAGTTCTGTGAGGATAATTATGAAACTTCGTGAGCAGTTATGATACTTATAGAGACACTTTCTTGCAAAATTTCATCAACTTTTATCAATTGGATTGAAAGTTACTGGTGTTGATAGGGGATAGTGTTAGTGAAAATGTTTCATGTTTTTTATGTGCGATGTTTGCCCATTCATAAATTTTGAATATCTCTGTCAATTTTCATGAAATTTTCACAGATGGTAGTTGATTATGTGTATATTATGCCTGCAAAATTTGATGATTATTGGTGTAGTACTTTCAACAATACAATCGAAATAATAAGGGGTGCTCACTAATTGTTGTATGAAGGGCTAAAATCACGGTCAGCCCCATTATTTGTTTCGACTATAAAATTTTTGATAGTGCATCGATTTTTTTGAAATTTTGCCTATGTAAGTAAAGTAGTTTGAGAGGTTTGTGTTCAAAATACCAGTAATTTTCTTTATCCAATTCAAAAGTTACAGCGCTGACAAGCTAAACCAGAGGCTGTACAAAATTCAATTGCTCGCGTTCTAGTGTTTCATTGCTACACCAAAAGGTACTTCACCGATTCACATGAAATTTTGCAGGTGAAGTTAACACATCTTAAGATATTATCAGGCAAAATTTGAGCAATTTTTATGTATCTATTGCAGAGTTACAGCCATATTTCTGTGTCCCGATTATTGCGGATACAGGCTTTAAACGATTTTGCAATTGAGAAAGTAGTCAATGTTCGACTTTCCCCATCGGTATCAACAATGATAAATTAAAACACTTTTCAAAAGTTTAACAAGAAATTTATTCGACAAGCATTGATTCCTTAACAAAAGAGTTTAACAAAACAATTGTCTGCATCTTATTAAGCTGATGTATCAATAGGCATATGCTCCTGAACAATGTACTTTTCACTTGTCAAATAAACGCCCTCAGCCCGTCATAGTTTGATTCGGAACTTTGTTCGGATTATGGGATAAATCATGGCTAAAACTGTTTAGACAATCTAGTTATTAAAGAACCAATATTTTAAACGAATCACATAAAATAAAACAGAATGTAATTATGTATTTTAACATTGAGTGTCATGAGTCGTAATCAGCGTAAAAATGAGGCATTTATTTATTATTATAAGTCTGTAACAAGATATCTTGTACCTTGATTATTATATTTTTTGTCTTCCGCAGCAGTTCGATTGTACGAGACGCTTGGATCGATGCATTTAAAATTTCAGTGCTGTAGTGTTTACTGAATATTGTTCCCACAGTTACCTAGATAACCAAACAGCATTCAGAAATCGACACATTTCAAGTATCCCTGAACATCCTTATGCACAATTTATTGAACATAGTATCAAGATTCCATGACAAAAGCATAAATAAAACAATTGCTTAACGGATCTTCGACTGAGAATGAGTAGATTACCCGAACAGATGCTGTGAATGCACCATGTCATACATTTTAAAAGATCGATAATTCATAATAAAAATAAAAACATATTCATATCGCAATTAGTATGTCTGCCAACAATATCTTCAATAAGCACCAACACTATTTGGCCGCATTCGATACAAGTTTTCTCACCGTGCTATAAAAATACTGACAGCGAAATCAGAATGGAAAACACGTGTTTTGGGCTGAACAGCTGTTGAAGTATGAGGCGTTGTTCAGTTGATTACCACGTGCTGTGCTAATTCACCACTGCTGAACACAAGTTCAGGAGTGATCATTATTGAGTCATGGGAAGATTATGTTTTGCTTTGGGTGCTGCATCTCACCATCTCTAGGATGGCGCAGATAGGAAGGTATGTGGCTGGCAATCGACAGGTTTCGAGTTCTAATCCAGATTTAGGTAATTTTATATGTAATTCTCATTTCATAATAGGTGTTCTCAACATAAGAGCAAATAATTACTCTCGCGAGAGTTCAACATTTTTGCATTTAATTTATTTTCAGTTATTTTTGCCGAAGCCCAATAACAACTTTTCTGTGCATTTGTAAAACACTTTCAACAACAAAAAATTATGTTTGTGCACAACATGATGCTTAATAACTTCTCCAAGTTTGTGTGAACAAAACCCGAACATAGGTTGTACGTGAAAATAATTCAAATGTTATTCAACATAATGCAGAATTAAATCGTCATAATGGTGCCTGTTAAATGAGTGATTGTTAGTTGGGTAGTTGCATAAGCGTTCATTCCCGCTTCTAGAGTACCCCTTCCTATTTCATCACCTTTCCGTCTCCTAATTCCCATCCCTAATCCCATTCTCCCTCAGGTAAATGATGAAATAGGCTTATATGTATGGCGATGGCACAAATGTCCCAAATGGAGGATAACGTGCCTCTAGAGCCGGCCTTCTGATACCTGATACCTGATGGTTTTAAGCGGGTTTCATTTGATTCATGTAAATCCACTGATAAAATCATTTTCGAACGGTTACTTGGCTTTTTCCAGTAACATTGAAATGTAATTTCCTCTCAGTGAACTTTATCATATCGCGCCCCGGAGCATAAGCGTAACTAGGTAATAAGTCTAAGGGGGTGGGTAAGGTTATGACGATGTAGATTTTTGTACTCCATAACAGCTACAAAAATAGTTATCGCCAGATTCTCGTGATTCCTCTCCCCCCCCCCCTGGCCACCCCCTATTTATGCCAATGTTTCGGAGCAGAATTGTTCGAAGAAAGAAGATCTAAAGAGAACTCCAGCATGGAGGATGGCCCAGAGAACCGTCTCTTGAGGAAGTTTCCCAAGAGGGCGGTCTAGCTGGAACGGAGTCTGAGCAATTTTTTTTTGCGAAGTTAAATATCCAACGATCCCACAATGATCATCTCGATCCTGGCGTATAATGTTGAGTTCGTCTTCAGAAGAAAGCCATGATACACAAAGTGCAAATATGTCACAATCTGAATTTTTGTTATTTTTTTTATTCACAAATTTAAACAGATCTACTTTAGGTTCTAGGTACCTCACTTGTTGAATTAGCCATGATATGATCGAAGCAAGGAGGGGTCATGAAATAGTCAAATTCCGAGGATACTCGTCTACTGCTGGGAGAAAAATGTCAAGTTTGCCCCTGAAAGAGTCAGAAAATCCGGGGCCATCATATATGCGATCCACAAGAGCCCTAAGCCCTAAGGGTTTCTAGTTAGCCTAGTGGTTAAGGCTATGGGTCGCCAATCCGGAGACGGCGGGTTCGATTCCCGTTCCAGCCGGTGAAGTTTTCTCGACTCCCTGGGCATAGTGTATCATTTTACTTGCCTCACAATATACAAATTCATGCAATGGCAGGCAAAGAAAGCCCTTCAATTAATAACTGTGGAAGTGCTCAAGGAACACTAAGTTGGAGCGAGGCAGGCCCAGGCTCAGAGAGCCATAAAGAGGAAGAAGAACCCTAAAAGTTAGCAGTCCTCGTTTTGGCTTGTGAGGTTTAGTTGAAGTTTGAGGTGCTTTTGTAGGAACTTCGGATGCTTAATAGCGGCAGACAACAACGTTAGCTGTGAAATAAGCGCATCATCAGTGGAAGTCGGGCCTACTATGGGCTGCACAAGAACCATACGCAATAAATGCGCCATTTCCAAGACACTGCTCTCTACGGGTATGATACTTGAACCATACTCGACATGTGAGCACACGAAGTGTTCGAGCATCGGGCGCTTAGAACCGTCTTTAGCTGAGTGCAGGAGAATGGTGTGTAGCAAGGATGAACCACGAACTCGCTGCACTCTACGGCGAACCTAGCTTCCGGAAGGTGGCAAAAGCTGGAAAGATACGATGGGCAGGTTATATTGTGAGCACACTGGACAACAACGCTGCTAAACTAATGTTCGCATGACATCCAAACGGTACATAGATGGCAGCGTGCAAGGTGGGCGGATCAGGTGGAAAAGGATCTGGTGAGCGTGTGGCGTGACGGAGGTTTGAGATTGACAGCCACGAACGTGTAACCACGTGTATTATGGCGTAATATGGTTGACTCAGTTTTATAATGAAAAATGAAATGGAGGGGCACGGATCAAGAAAGCGAGGGCTGCTTTTGCGAACAAGAAATGTATGGAAAAACAAAACAAACGTGTAGGATCAGAGGATAACAGTCCTCTTACTCTCAAACCCTGTCCTCATAGCGGGACGGATACAGACGTCATCTTCAAATCGACATTGCTAGAATATCTTCCCAGTACTCAGAAAATAATACACTGAACGGAACGTGAAATTGTGATAGTAAGAATCATATGTTCTTCTAAATTATAAACTTTACGATCATTCAGCGCTCCATCCAGATTGTATCGTACACACCCGCCTCCAGCACGTGTGAGTAAACAACAACCTGCCGAGTGCACCGCATGGTGCACGCTGCAACGTAAGCCGGTAAATTGCGCGCCTCAGCGTGTCATTGTCTTCCCGTGCTTAGCAGTTTTAAGTCTCTCACGCTGCGATTCTAGCCGGCGTCGTCGTCGTCGCCGGATCTCTCTTGCTCTCTGTTTGCAATATGGGTACGACTTGTTTCTTCATTCAATTACCATCTGACTGAGCCGAGCTTTCGATCTGCGTCCCAGTCAGCTCCCACTTAGAATATTCGTCGGTCGGTATATAATAACGGTGTCGCGTGGAACAGGTTTCTCAGTTTTCACCGCGATTCCAATCGGTTCTGATCGGTTCTATAGTGCTTCGACTGTGTAGTGTAGCGCGGTGCTGCTTCCGTTCGTGACAGTCACGTTTTGTGTGTTCCTCCAGTCAGTGCTCTCTCCGACGACGGCGACAAGTGTTCAGTCAGTTTGTTTTTGGTGAAGTTGTGAATCCCCGAATCCGAGAGCCGAGTTTGACGATGTCCAAATTCAGCATTGATTTGCAAGAGCGTCAGAGGTTAGCAAAATAAGTACCAGTCAATGCCGTTGGCTTGTTTGTGGGAATTTACCGGATGGGAATAATAACTTAGGTGTAACATGTTAAACTGATTAAAGTGTAAAAAAAAGACTTCGGAAACGGAACGTTTTGTAAACTGTAATGTTTAGTACATTATTGCTATATAAATGGGTGTTGAAGGAATATTATAGATATCAATTTGCTACAAAACACAATCATATCATTTAAGGTGGACGATCCTTGATCACCAATATCTTACACAAAATTGGTACAAATTGATATAGAAACACAACACATTACAGTACACATTTCAGATTAAGAAGACTGGACGTCTCCCCGTTTTCTTATCAAACAACACTTCAAAATTCGTTTCATGTGTTACACAAGATTTCAGATTTGGGTTCAACTGCTTCGTCTCTCCAAACAAACATTAGTCAGTTAGTAGTGATAACCTAATCGAGCGGGAAAAGGGTAATAATAGTGACGATAGCAGCAGTGAAGCAAGAACGACCTAGAACAGATCATCTAGGTACCCGCAGCAATCATGGCACTTTACATATCTCGTAATCTACATCTCTCAAACAGAAGCTGGTTACGCGGCCCGGCGCATGTAATGTGCAATCAGTTCCACCAAGTCCATCGAATTAAGTGCAATTTTCTCCTTCTCAGTCAGTCATATCGAAGACAACCTGCTAATTAGTTCGGTTGACGGTTGAAACCGATCAGAGCAGATGAATATGGTACCTACTGGAATGGAATATGTAATAAGGTGCTTTTAGTGAAGAGAATCGAGAAATGTTTGTCATCCGGTTGGTACGTAAGTATGAAGCAACGCTGGCTGTTTGTATTAGCAGATTTGGAGTGTTGGTGTTAGAAAAGCCGAAGAGCGTCAGTCATTTATAAACAGATTAAAAGAAGCCATTTACAGCTGATTGTAACACGACAACATGTTGAAATCATTCCATTTTGCTAGTCATCGTGATTCGTGAAATAGAACAATAATGAAATCATAAATGATAATGTAATTTCTCAAACAAAAGTGTGACGTTTGAGTGCGTAGTGAACAGCTAAGTACGTCTCGTGTCTGGTAACGTGATCTATACTACTTGAAGTGTTTTATGATATAATATCTACACTTTCGATATTCAAGTGTCTTTTATTTCTTCAATTGTGATAGATACTTTCACAATAGCACCGATCTGGTAATTACTACAGCTGCTAATCAAACAAATTGTACAACAGAATGTGAAGAACGCAAAGAATAACTCACTTAGACAAGTCTGTCTGTATGCGCGTAGCAAGGAAACGGTTGTTGTGCTTATCACCTTCCCTTCCCGCCTGCGCACTTGAATAGGATATAGAGCTTGCTGACGTTTATTCACCTCTCTCTTTCAAGCTTGCAGGCGGGATAGGATTTGTTTTCATCGGGAAACCTATCCTGATGACAACAAATCCTATTCCGCCTGCATGTTTGAAAGAGAGAGGTGAATAAACGTCAGCAAGCTCTATTGGTTCCATTGAGTTGTCCAAAAAAATGTCTCACGAAACCTAATGCAAGCCTATCCATATACGTGAGAACAAAAGATGTTTACAAAGTTCTTACAGATAGATTAACACGGGAAATCTGAACACAAACCACTACCACATAGGAATTTGGATTGGTCAATTATTTTTAAGCACTAGCTGCCCCGGCAAACGTTGTCTTGCCAAGCTGTGGTTGTTTGACAACTGTTGAGCTAAAAATAGCACCGCACTCTAGATTGGTTTCATTTCGATCGTTTTGATTTCCTTCCCAGCTCATGAAAAATCAGTACTTTATCAATTATCTTACTTTTCTAGTTGATTTTCGTAACTTTTTGTACATATAAACACAGCCACTACGAATATGAGCCGAACCGTGCAAGAGCCATGCAGATCGGTTCATCCGTTCTTGAGTTTTGTTGCCTCAAAGGAACTTCAAACTCATTTTTATATACAGGGTGTTAGGTTCCTGAGTGCAAACTTTTTAAAGGGTGATAGAGGACCATAAATGGTTAAAACAATTGTTTTACGCATATGGTCAAATCTCAACCGTTACGTAGTTATTGAACTTTCCATGTTTTTGACTCTCATTACCTTAACTGGCTATAACTTGAAAATAGTCAAACTTATAGCAGTTTTTTACCCTTATTCGAAAGATTATTAAATTTTCTATCAAATGGCATCTTTGAATCGATTGGTTTAGTTAAATAACTAAGTTTTCTAGAGCAAACTAGCTCAAAATAGCGTGTTTTAATTTGTTTTTGTCAATTATATTTGAAACATGCGTAATAAATTCAAATTCTTTCTTTGGCAAAATTGTGGCTCCTGTTCCACTCCACAATTCGTTCTTTGACATCAATCTTCTATCTCTTATCGTTTTCTTGACATTTCGATTCAAACATCGCATTTCAGGTCAAAAATTTGCAACTATCAAGGTAAGCACTTTTTTGCGCACTGTGTCGCACATTCAAATCGAAATATTGCTGACTGCACCCCAGATTGGACTGTCACAATAGTGTGCACACACCTTCAAAGTGTGATTGCAGCGCAGGGACACGTCGGATCGAGTTGAGGTCTTCGGTGCACTTATTCCTTTTAAATGGAGGAATAAGTGCACCGAAGACGTCGAGACGATCCGAGGCAAATGTGCACTTTTATCACACTTTTTAGGCGTTCCAAAAAAAGTGTGATAGTCCAATTTGGGATGTAGTCTGCAATATCACGAAAACGATAAGAGCTAGAAGTTTGGTGTCAAAGAACGAATTGTAGAGTTGAACAGGGGCCACAACTTTGCCAAAGAAAGAATTTGAATTTATTACGCTTGTTTCAAAGATAATTGACAAAAACAAATCCAAACACACTATTTTCAGCTATTTTGCTCTAGAAAACTTAGTTAATTAACTGAACCAATCAATTCAAAGATGTCATTTGATAGAAAATTCAATAATCTTTCGAATAAGGGCAAAAAAATTGCGATAAGTTTGATCATTTTCAAGTTATAGCCAGTTAAAGCAATAAGAGTCAAAAACATGGAAAGTTCAATAACTACGTAACGGTTGAGATTTGACCTAGGATTTGACCATATGCGTAGAACATTTTTTTTCACCATTTATGATCCTCTATCACCCTTTAAAAAGTTTTCACTCACGAACCTAACACCCTGTATATAGACTAGCAGTCCCGGCAAACGTCATCCTGCCTGCCTACTCTGTTTTTTGACATCCAGTTCCATGAAGAAATGCCCCTCAAAATGGAATTTCAGATTTTTCCGTTTTTCTTGCCTTCCCGGTCACTTCTAATTATTTTTTCGTACGAACACGTCGGAGCCCTGGCGGAATGCAACAGTGAAAGAATCATGTCGATCTGTTGACCCGTTCCCGAGCCTTTTCGTGACATACAAACACCATTCCATTTTTATTTATATAGATAGAGCTCCCATTTTCATCCTACAGAGAATGAACTATTGAACCGCTGTTTGTTTTGTTTATTTTTTTGTTTTAATTTTGGAATGTTGGGATTCTCTCCCGAAAGAACCAAAACCGAAGCATAGTTCTTAACAGCAGAACATGACTAATCGACAACAATCTCGATTCCAAAATCTGAGAAACAAATGTTAGAATTGTCTTAAAGATGGTTTCATTTGGGAGGAATGTAGGGAACCTTAGCGGGTAAGGACTGTATCGTTAATTATGAGTACACCTTTGAGGCTCTATATTAAAAAGACTATGCCTTATTTTGACAACTGCTATGTGTCTATATGTTGCTAACGTTGAAAACAAACGATAACGAGCGGAAAAATACAAGGGGTTTACGGAAGAGACGCGAAAAACGATTGTGACCAGGTACTGCAATGGAAAATGATAATCGCTAAGAAAATTAGCAAAAGTTGAAAGTGTTAAGATTTTTGTTGTCCAAAATGCTATCAAACGATTCGGTATGCATAACACACTGAAAGACTCATCTGGACACGTCAAAAAAAAAAAACAGATGCGTCCAAGTTAAATTTGGACAGCAAAAATTGCTAAATCGTTAAAGGAAAATACGAGGTATTCATCAGGGATTGCGCAAAAAAGTGTGGAACAACTGTTGGTATGGTTCAGCGCGCCAAGGAGCGTAATTCCCTAAAGACCTACACAAAACAGATATGTCCAAAACGCACTTAAATTCTGGCGGATTATGTGGAAACTCGGGCTTGAAAACTGTACGACGATGTTTTGAGCAAAAATTACATGTGTATAATTATGAATGATGAAACGTATGTAAAAAAAGTACTACAAGGCACTTCCAGGGGCGCAGTTTTTCACTGTGCAGCGTGACACGGATGTTCCGAATTAGGAGAAATCGATTTTTTGCGAAAAAATTGGTAAAATGTGTTGGTTTGGCAAGCAATTTGTCAATGTGGTATGAAATCGTCACCTTTCTTCGCCGTCCCAAGTATGAACGTCGAAATATACCGGAAGGAATGTCTCCAGAAACTTTTTCTGCCACTTATCTGAAAGCACAAAGGTCCTTCATTGTTTTGGCCGGATTTGGTATCCTACTGCTATGCACGTGACACCTTTGACAGGTATGAAGAAAACAATGTTCAATTTGTGGAAAAGGCAATGAATCCTCTAAATTGCCCGCAAATAAGGCCTGTTGAGAAATAGCTAACTTTGATGAAAGGGAAACTGCGGAAAAGGATAGAAGAGCAGCGGATGTCACCCAAGATGTCACCAAATTCAAGAAAAACTGGGTCAACCCAAGCAAAACCATCGTCGGAACGGTTATCCAAAACCTTATAAAGAACACCGAGAAGAAAGTGCGAGAGGTGGCAAGATCCATGAAAAATTAAATATACAATGATGTCATGGGCTTTTCTGATCGTCAATAAACAATGTAATTGAATTAAATTTACAAAATCAATAAAACATTTTTAAATACAGCAGTTTGCAAGTGTGGAAATTTGGGTCGTACCACAAGAACCTGCGAAAAGAACCACCCAGTAATGGCACCACAGACCCATTGATCCATGAAACTTTGGAAATGATCCATAAACCAACAGTGAAAATTTTACGAAAAATTCATCCATGATTTTATTGGATCCATATATTTATGAATCATTTTCCCAATTTTATGGATCATTTCAAAAAAAAAATATGGATCGTTCCCACAATTGTATGGATCATTTCTTATATTATATTAATTGTTTTCCAATTTTCTATGGACTAGGGGATTTTTTTATGATTGTACAAATTGGTACGATAGTTTTCAGAATTTAATGATTTTTTTCTTAAGATAGGGTTCATATATGAACAAAAACTAAATTGAAAAAACTCTTATCAATCCATTTAGTGGTGAATCCCCATTTCATCAAAACTCAAGTGACATGTTGATGAACATCGCACTTTCATACGTTTGGCCCTCGAGCAATCACGCGGTTGCATTTTGGACAACACGTTGAAAAAATCTCGCTTTTTGTATTCAGCATAAGCGTGCTGGCGGGGTGGGAAACCGCGCGAGTTACGAATTGTTAACAAAAATCCATTTCATGGCACCAGAAATCACCTCGTTTATCTGGCTTTTGATGTTTGAGTATCAAACCTTTAAAAAAAAGCCACTATCTTGAATTTTGAGCCGCCATTTTGGATTTAAGTCTGCAATCATGGATATTCTGGTCGTCATTTTTGGACTTCAGACCGTACATTTTCTACATTTCAAATCTACCCATATGTCATGATTTTAGGGCATAAACCTCCATTAAACAGCCGACATATTGAATTTTGAGCCGCCATCTTGGATTTTAGATCGCCATCTTGGATATTTTGGTCATCATTTTTTGGACTCCAAACATCTTCCCTGTACCAAATAAACCCATACTGTAGGGTTCTAAGATCTTAAACTGCATTAAACAGTCGCCATCTTGAATTTGGAGCCACCACCTTAGATCTTAGGCCACCAACTTGAATATACCCATATTGCATAGTTTCGGAGCCTAAAACTCCATTAAACAGCCGCCATCTTGAATTTCGAGCTGCCATATTGGATATTCTGGTCGCCATGTTTGAACTCTGGACATCTTCCCCATAAAAATATACCCATATTGTATGGTTTCAGGGCCTAACGTCCATTAAACAGCCGCCATCTTGAATTTGGGGCCGCCATCTTGAATTTGGGGCCGCCATCTTGGATTTTAGATCACCATTTTGAATATTCTGGTCACCATGTTTGGACTCCGGACATCTTCCTTATATCAAATATACCCATATTGCATGGTTTTAGAGCCTAAAACACCATTAAACAACCGCCATCTTGGATTTTAGATCGCCTCTTGAATATTGTGGTCGTAATGTTTTAACTCCAGACATCTTCCCCATACCAAGTATACCCGTATTGCATGGCTTTAGAGCCTAAAACACCATTAAATAGTCGCCATCTTGAATTTGGAGCCGCCATATTGGATTTGAGACCGCCATCTTGGATATTATGGTCACCAAGGGTGGCAGAAAATCACTTCAAGCGATAAATGATACAGGATACGAATAATCCAAGATAGCCTTGTTCTTGCGGTAGCATGATGCCGACGCCTCACACCGTGCTCGTATCACAGAACAATTAAAGCATCTGATGCACGCTTTATCGCATTATGACCCGTTATCGGATCATGTTACAAGTCATGATAAATTGTATTCATCACATAGTTTGCCACTTATGCACCCGTAAGCCGCATTCATGATTCGAAATAATACATTCATAAGCATATCTGGAAGTTAAATCACCAAGAATGCTCAAAAAGTGAATGAAATCACTAATTTATCATTTCGACTTCATGATAACGATCGCATCGCGCCTGCACATGCCGAGCGAATCATTCTTCTCGGACCGAAGTTTGTTATGATGCTTGACGACACAATGTTATCGTTGTTGCTATGATGGCGCGATGCCGTTCGACCGCGACACATTCGAAATCTGATCATGATCACTAGATTTCCATCCTTGATGGTCACCATTTTTGGACTTCGTACATCTTCTTCGTACCAAATATACTGCATATTGCATGGTTTTAGAGTCAAAATCTCTATTAAACAGCCACTGCACAATGGGAAAAAATAGGTATAAAACGCGAATAAATTCAATATCTCTGCTCGGAGTGGATGGATTTGAATGAAATTTTGACACAAACTGCAAAAAACTCTACAGTTTCGGATAAGGAGGGGGTCATTCGCCGCACGATGCTGGAAATCAGTGTATCAGGTCCGTTTTACCCCACTCTCTCTCTCTTTTACGCCTTTTTGGAAAAATCCTGAAGTGCAAAATAAATGATTTATTTGATTGGTGTTTGTGTCAAAACTTCCGTAGTATCGAATGGAGCTGGTTTGGCACACGGCACGGCCCTTAAAATTGAAATATCTTCAAATAACCCCGATATCCCCTATTTCTTTAAATTTTCACATGCATCTTCGCCTGGAGTGGAATGCAATCGACAAGAGAAAGCGCAATCTTATGTCAAATTTCCGATACAATGGAAGTTTCTACACAAATACGAGTTAAATAAGTCATTTATTTTGCACGCCAATCGGGAATAGATGAGGATTTTCTCAAAAAGGTTTGAAAAAGAGAGCGCGGGGTAAAGCGAGCTCAATACACTGATTTCCAGCATCGTGCGGCGAATGACACCCTCCTTATCTGAAACTGTAGAGATTTTTGCAGTTTGTGTCAAAAGTTCATTCGAATCCATCCACTCCGAGCAGAGATATTGAATTTATTCGCGTTCTATACCTATTTTTTCCCACTGTGCACTGTCTTGAATATTAGGCTACCATCTTGAATTTTGGGCCGACCTTTCCAGTCTTCAGTGTTGATTTCCGCACAAAATTCATCAACCATGCTAAAGGTTATAAAAATTGCCGCAGTTTGATTTGTCGCATGATGGGGCTTGGTTCAGTTTTATTTACGGCCAGTTCCACCGGTGCTCGTCCGGATCACTGAATTGGCTTCTTTAATGGTGTTGAGATAATACGATATTCTGAATCTGCATGTCAAACTGAGCCGAAATCCAAATTTTCATGAATTTTGGAGCCCGGGAAGAAGTTTCTATGGGAGCGATTTGTCGAATCAACCCTCGTCGCATTTTGTACTGGCGGAGCTGTCAAGCAGTTGCCCAGCTGTCAAAAGGTGATTTCAAAAAATCTCGTTGAAATTGATTTTAGGTACCAAAACAAAGTTCTAAAAATCTGAAAAAAAAATCATAGTGACTCATAAAAAGGTGCTCTTTCGTAAAAAATCAAAAAATCAATACATTTTTCAAAATTTAAAAACCCAATCCACCATAACTTCGGAACGCCTTGACCGATCCGGACCATTTTTAACCTTCACATACTCACCCCTCAACAACTCATTTTGAAAATGCTGGCATTTCGTCAATTTTCATCCGATTTTTTTGAAGTCGTCCTTCATCGATCATAAATTGGTGCAAGTTTATTACACTCAAGTGGTCATGTAATATCCGGAACCATTCCGGAGATATTCCAGATTGTACTGTGGTCAGGGGGTGGGTGAGGGGTCTGTTTTGTCAAAAGGCTGAAAGTGATTATTTCGGGTATTATTGTGTTTGAGAGGGTCCCGCGGAACCTGTTTCAGGTGCTCCGGAGCGGCCATATTAGTTGCTATACACTCCAGTCAATTTTTTCTGCCCGAATCTCTTGAAATCATGAAGTTTGACCAGAAATGTCCCCAATGTCACCCCCATGGAACCTATGCTAAATGCTCCGGGGTGGCCATATTAGTTGATACAGACTTCAGGGTATCGTTTCTGACTCAGTCATTCAAAATCATGAAGTTGGATATGTCGCACGACATGTTTTGGATGAGAGCCAGAAGTGTCCCCAATGAGGCCCGGTGATCCGGATAGGTCAACTTTTTCAAATCTGATTATCGCAGTTGTGTTTTATTGTTCGCAATGAAAATTCAACTGAAAATCGATGGTTCAAACACAATAACACACGAAATAATCATTTTTAGCCATTTCGGCACCCTCCCTGACCCTAGTACAATCCGGAATATCTCCGAAATGGTTCCGGATATTGCATGGCCACTTTGGTGTAATAAACTTGTACCGATTGAGGGCGACTTCAAAAAAATTGGATGAAATTTGACGAAATGCCAGTATTTTGAAAATGAGATGTTGGAGGTCGGGTCAGTGTTGAGAATACTCACTTGCAAGAGTGATACTCACTTACTTCTATCTCAGTCCAGAAGCATGCTATCAAAAAATTATGTTTGAAGGGCTTTTAGATTGTAGTTTAATCTAAAAGTTTGCCGAACCAAGTAAAGATCACAGACGCATACCAAAGTTGTGAGAGAGCTGTGAGTACGAGGTGAGTAAAATTCGTGAAATTCATACTCACCTTGTGCTCACAGCTCTCTGACGGTTTTGGTATGCATCTGCGACCATAACTTGATTCGGCAAACTTTTAGATTAAACTAATTTCTAAAAGTCCTTCAAACATCATTTTTTGATAGCATGCTTCTGGACTGAGATAGAAGCAAGTGAGTATATTTTTTCCCTAGTGAGTATTCCCAACACTGGGTCGGGTACGTGAAGGTTAATAGCAAACAATGCGGTAAAATTCCGGTTCGATTCGAGCTATAATCCGAAAAGTCGGCCAATGGGAAGTGCCTTAAAAGTGAATGAACTTTTTTGCGCACAGACATGCATACATTCATACATACATACACACATACAAACATCACCTCAATTCAATCACGAACTGAGTTGATTGGTATATGTGCCTTTTATCGAAAATTCGTTTTTTGAGTGAACATATAGCCTTTCAGTTCACTTAGGTGAACGAGAAAGGCAAAAATCAGAGTCGCCTAATTTTCCGGAAAACTCCAGTGGAAAACAAAAATTTCCCACAGACACCACCTGCTTTGAAAAATCATAACTCAAGAACGCAGGATCGTAGGCACAATGTTTTTTTTTGTGAAATCGTAACTAAACTTTCTCAGCAATTCAAAAAAAAAATACAAAATTTAAATTGTTTCCACAAAATTTTCCACTGTTAAGGAAAATCGGTTGGAAAATTCGGAAAAACTATTTTCGAAGTCCGGAAATTTTCCAAAAATATATTTTTGATCGTTGTGAGAAATCCGGGATTCGGGTGTGTGTTTCAACCCATTCTTCTTCGGTGTTCAACAAAAACAACAAAAGATACAATGATCACTATATCTTAAAAAGAAGTTGACCGATTTGCAACCTTTTTTTTATTTGCGCTTATTTCAAATCTAAAGGTACTGACCGCTGCAGCGGGCTGGCTCAAAATCAATTAAAACGCAATCTTTGATATGAAAAATCCCAAAAAGACGTGAATCCCTACTTAGACTGGTTCAACCCACAACCCAATCCGGACCTCTACAGAAGAATCCTTGACAGAACCCCTATTCGAATGTTGGGAGGGATCTTTGAAGAAAACCTGAGAAAATTCAATGAAGAAATCCTAGAAGATATCAATGAAGGAATTCCGGGAGAAAATCCTTAAGGAATCCCAGAAAGAATCTCTTAAAAAGCTGGAAGAAATTAGCCCACACTCCAAACGCTTACAGCAAAACAAAAACCAGCAAAACGTTTTGCTGAATTTTCAACAATGTTTTGCTGACATCCAGCACAACTTTGTGACCTATCGGCACAAAATGCTGGATGCTACAGAAAATGCTGCTGTGATTCCCACACCATTTATGTGGTAAAGCATGTTGAATTCCGAGGAACTTGACTAACTTTTGTATGACTTTGAGGAGAATTCCATGGCGAATTTATTGAGGATTCTTGCTTTCGTTGTAGGAAAGTTAAGGTGATATTCTGCAAATCGGTTCAATACTATTTACCGAAAGTTATGGGAGGAATTCCGGAAGGAGTTCATGAAGAAATCCTGGACGGAGTTTCTGGAGGATTCTCAGAAGAAGTTCTTGAACGAATCCCGCAATAATTTCTTAAAGGAATACTGGAAGGTGCTACTGGAGGAATCCTCGAAAGAACTCCAACAGAATGCACAAAAGATACTACTGAAAGACTTTTTTTAACTGCTGGAGAAATCCCAGAAGTCATTCTTTGAGGAATTTCGGATGGAATCTCAGTATAAGAAACTGCAGGAAACCCTGAAGCAACCCATGAAAGGATCCTAAAAAAATCCTTGAGAAATCCCAGAAGGAACTCCTGACTGATCTTGGACAATAATTCTAGAGGGATTTCAGGCAGAACTGCTTCTGCAGCGAAATTTATCTGGCTTTACATAGGTAGCGTGATTGAATTTAGAATGTGGGTTTGTATGCGTTGAGAAGTATGCTGGTTTATAACTTGATGTTGGGATTTATCCAGTATTTTTTTTTCTTCGATTTCTTCTGATTTTTTTCTGAGCCTTTATTCTGGATTCCTGTAGAGATTCCTTCAAATATTTCTCGAGAAATTCGTTCTGGAATTCCTCCAAGATTCATCCAGCAATTTCATTTAGGATTCTTCAGGAAGCTCCTTCTAACATTCTTTTAGGATTTAATTGAGGATTCTATCCGAAACTTCTTTTTAAAGTTTTTTCTGGGATTCTGATATTCCTCTAGAAGTATTTCGTGATTTTGTTAGGAGTTTCCTCCAGGTCTCTTAGAATGTTTTCTGAAGTTTTTTTTTTCTGGGATTCACAGGAGAAATTCTTTACAAATGCAAGGAATTAATGGGAGTGGAGCGGACCTGGTGTGATGGCTAGAACACTTGACCATCACGCCGAGGACCTGGGATCGAATCCCACTCCCGACAAACTCGCAAAATGTGAGTTCTTCCTTCGGAAGGGAAGTAAACCGTGGGTCCCGAGATGAACTAGCCTAGGGCTAAAAATCTCGTTAATACAGATAAAAAAAAAAGAAGGAATTAATGGAGAATACCCAGTAGGAACTGGAAGTATTCCTTAAGCAATAGTCGGAGAAATACATCAAAGGTGTCCTGTAGAAATTTTATACGATACAAATATATCAATTCCAAAAAGAATTCGATTGAAAACTAATGGTAGAATTTTGTAAATGACTTCCGGAAGATTCATTAATACGCATTCGGAGGCATCTTACGAAATTCCTGAAAAGAGAGCTGATAAAAAAATCCAGGAGGAATTTCACATGAAGATCTTGCAGGAATCCCAGAAGGAACTATGGGAGGAACCCGTGAAGGAATTTCTGTTGGAATTCCTGAAAGGGTTCTAGAGGAATCTTGAAAAGGTTTTCGGATGAATCCTTGAAAGAAACCTTAAAAGCCTATAAACTCCGTAAGGAATCCCAGAAAGAAATCTTCGTGGAACCCCAGAAAGTACTCCTGGTCCAAGAGGAAAATAAAACTCTCAAAAGAAGTCCCTTCGGTGCTCCTGGAGGAATCTCGGAAGGAATTTCTGAAGGAAGACCTTCAAGAGTTCCTGGAGAAATTTTGGAAAGAACTCTAGAATGAATTTCAAATACAATCCCAGAAAAAATATTCCGAAGGGAACTTCGGATGGAATTCGAAATACCCAGGCGGCTGTCAGCTGAATACTACCCCACAGGAAAAAAGTGAACTAACATCTCTGAACCCCACTGCGTGCTGAACCCCAAACAAATAATCGTTTCAGGACCAACAATTGAAAAAGGCAAAATATTTTCCCCAACAAAATATACAATTTTCCAAAATACTAGGGCAATCGTAAGAAAAAGTCATTTTGTTAGTTGATATGTGTTACTCTAAATAAAACGTGTGTGAATTAGCTCGTAATTGGGGTCCTGAAGAAGAGATAAAAAATGTTACTCGTAAATCATACTCAAATCAAATGTTTACCCTGAAACTGATGCTGACTTCAAAAACATGGACGAATCGCAACCGGCTGGAAATACCTAAAAATCTCAGAAGCAGCACTCTGGAAAATCCCAAATGAAACCTCCTTTAAAAATCCAACGAGAACCCTAAATAAAACCCTGGAAGAAGGAGTTCCCTGAGGAATCCAAGAAGGGTCTGCTGGAGTAATTCTGAATAAAAAGTTCTGGATGAAACATAGGATGCATTCCCGAAGCATCCAAAGAAAGAATTCCTGGACAAATCTCTGGGGGGTGGGGATTTCTGGAGGAATTCCAGAAGGAATATCTGGAGGAACACAGGCAGATTGCCTAGGGGAAACTCAGAAGGTATTTTTGCTTCTGAAGGAATTTCGGAAGGAATCCCAGAACGGGTTTCTGGAAGAAGCCCATTAGCACGTCAAAGGCTTAGAAAATGTTACCTTAGCAACCGCGGCGTGCAGTGCCCTATGGATTACTGCACGAATTTATTCTGACCTGCTTACTCTCACAGGAAATTTGACGTTTGAGGGGTGCCGACACCACTCAAATGTCAAATTTCGTGTGAGAGTAAGCAGGCCAGAATAAATTTGTGCAGTGGACCATTGAGTAACGGTTGGAACAAGAATAAATAGGGCACTGCATGAAATTGTACCCTTCTCTTTCACTCTTACAGAAATTTCGTAAACAACAAGGCCAAGAAACGTCAAAAACCCATACAAAATCAAAACAATGCAGTGCCCTATAGAAAGAGTAGTTATCATATCTGCTATGGTTACTGTGATCGTGGAACATCGAATCATTTTGCCCCTGTGAATGTTAATGTGAAACAGGCAATTTTCCAACATAAATTCTCATATAACTCAAAACTTTTCTAAGCCATAACTTTATCTAGAATGTATTGCATAAGCGGAAGTTGCATTAAAATTTGAATAAAAAAAACTTCCACCTTAATGCGTAAAAAAAGTATGATATGAAACGAGTTTCCCAACGAGAATATTTGTCTGATAACTTGAATGCACGACTAAGTAAAATAGAAGGAATAACGCATCAAATTCAACGATTTACATCTCCGCCACGTATCTCGTGGAGATAATGACAACAAGATGTCAATTATCATATATCAGCGGTTTTCAGATCGTGCAACGCGGTGCCTTTGATGCACCGCAAATTTTTGCCAAGTGCACCGCGACAGTTTTGAACAGGCTACAAGCTTAAGTAATATTAGATTCGTAAATCGACCAACAATATGGATAATTGATAGCACTGTTATGATATTATGACTAAAAGATATGAAACAATTCTAATCAATCTATCAAGGATATACCCAATACTAAAAAATCTTACAAGTTATGGAGGAACGTATTCTTTAGAACTTCATTAGAATTCCGATTTTTTGTTAATATTTCTAAGAATTTGGACAATGATCTTTCAATTATCTTTGAAGTAATTAACCACGAATATTGAAAGAAGATTGTCATTTTTCTGGGAATTCCGCTCCTATATAAGTAAAAATAGTCCTGAAAACCGATCTGTTTTTAACGATTTTTTACTAACCTCCTGAGATATCTTTGAAATAGAATATTTGACTAAAAGTCATACCAATTATCTAAGAATCCAGCGATCAACACAGGCCTTCGTCGATGATCTTGCCAAGAATCCACTGAGATTTGGATATTAACCAGACACTAAATTTATCAGAAACCAGATCAAAACTTCGATAAAAATTTAGTCAAAAAAAAATATTCACAAATCGTCATTGTCAAAATTACTGCGACGTGCGATTGATGTTCTTCGCTCGCATCAGAGAGTACGCTGACAAACTTCAAATTTCATCTTATAAAATGTTTGATCAAGTGCACCGCGTGGCAGTTTGTCGACAAAAAGTGCACCGTGAGACAAAAGGCCTGAAAACCCCTGTCATATATAATACAAACGAAGCACAAACCGTACGCTGGTGAATCGGACAACTACACGTGATTGAAATTTCATCATATGTACTTTGCGCCACGCCAGGTTGTTCCCAGTGCAAATTCTGACCTATAGGATTTATTCAATAGTTCATACCATACATGAATGATTCGAAAAGATACAAAAATTGCCATGCAAAAACCATATGGATAAGAAATTCAGTTATCATTCCAGTTTTATAATTCATTGTTCGACTAAGACCGGTTTTGATTGTTGCAAAAATTGATCTGGATTGTCAGAATCAAACCCCTCTCAATTTTGAAATGAGAATCAATTTGAAAATTCATTGATAATCGATGTCTTCAGATTTTAGGTCTGCAACTTTTGGTTTGTGAAACACACGCCTTTTCAACTCTTTTTTTTGCATGAACAATAATTGTATTCAAGTTTTATTCATAGCTGCTTTAATTCTCCATAACTATGAAGTGTACTTGGATAGTTACCCTACAACAAACAACGGCGCAGGTTTCCACATAAAAGATCCCCTCGGACGCGTACTAATAAATTCCATGCTAATCCGAAGCTGATCGTTTGATGCGCTGCTGGGTGACTTCCCCCCTGCTTCCTTCCGATGAAAATTGCATTCTTTCCATAATGTGCGCTAACGATATTTGTAAACACAGTGCGCTCTGATGCACATTCGAACGTGCGCCAAGCATACCTTGCATTGTTGTTAGTCGCCACGCCGCCATAGCCGGTCAATGGATGATGGAACTAGCTTAGTCATCTGGACGGTGCGGTGGCGGCGGCACGGTGTTCTCATCATAAACGATTCAATCAATGCATGGCGATGAACTACCGGCGCGAACAGCCGGTGCAACGGTGCCAGACTTTACGTGAACATTGTTTATAATTGTGTAGCACGTACCTATCAGCATACGCACATCAATCAAATGCGAAAACCATGGCCATGACCTGCACTCTACATTTAATGAATTGAGGGACACACGGTTGCAATAATGTCTGGATAGCTATCTGATGATATGATAGTGAGCTCTTTATGTCCAGAACTTTTTGATATTTTGTATCGCTGTGGAGGATCGAAACGCAACTAAACCATGGAAACATATGCAACGTCTTGGATCAGTCAGGTCAGCTTCCCAGGAAAGCTATTCTCGACAACGACTGTCGTCCATAGCATCGTCCATACATGCACAGCTGTAAAGGCATGGGTGCTGGGATGACAGGTTCTATTCCCGGTCGGTCCAAAACTTTTCGTAAAAGAAACTTGACTTCCTTTGGTACACAGTATGTTCACACTGCCACATGATTTACACATGCAAAATGATCATTGGCAGAGGAAGCTCTCAGTTGAAAACTGTTGAAGTGATTATAGCACACTGTGCTGAGGAACAGACTTTGTCCCAGTGGAGACGTTACGCCAAGAAAAAAAGAAGACTTTCCCTAGCTTCGAACGGTCGATGCAGTCATATGCCGCCTTGAAGTCGATGCGATGGGACCTGGTATTCATTGCATTTCCGAAGGATCTGCCGTACAGTGTAGATCTGGTCCGTTGTCAACTGGCCGTTAGCAGTTTAGCACTGCATTCTTCTCCTCCTAAATCTCTCTGTATTCCTCGTCGAATCACCCGTTCTGTCGACACATATCACGTACACGACGGTGTTCTCGGCTTCATTGCCGATGGCTGCTTTTGCTGAACTCCAGCAGTCATCTGAAGGGTCACATCGAGTTTGCCCAAATCTTGCCAAGCACGTATGTTAAGGAGACACCGTGGCGATCGCCGGTACCGCACATTGTTGATGACGGAAAGTTTTCGGGGCAGTTTGACCATCACTACATATCAACACATCCGGGAAAATTTGTCTTGAATACACCTTCTAAAACTTCCTCGTCAGAAGAAGTGCATATATGTATAGCGTCCATCTGGTTGAAGAGGGTTTTCCTCTCTGCTTTCCTTGATCTGGCTTTAAGAAGCCTGCTTTTACAGACCTCTTTTGTTTGCCTGGTATGAAGGATGAATTTACATTTTCTATCAAACAGAACGTCTAATATTCTCGCTGACTTTACCCTGGGAATTTCCTCCTCATACAGTGTGATTTTTCCTCCTTCCAAGTGCCAGTTCTTGTAGTGCGGCAATTCACAGCAATGCAAGCTTGAATACATAGTATTTGATGTAGTGGGAAACATCTCAAAACCGATGCTGTTGGCCTACTTCTCTACCGCTGTCACAGCTTTTTGAAGTCTTCGCCTCAGGAACCGCACGCGGTTCCATGTGGCAAAGATATCATTCGCGTCAGTGAATCAAAATTCAACCATCGCGCAACAATAATGACAATGTCGCAACCTGTATTTGTTGCGACAAAACAACCCATGCGACATAAGTTTGTCCGAACTTGAAAATAATGGGATCAACATCGTACACCACGAGTTTAGAGATTTTTAAGCCTTGCATTGCGGTTTTCAAACGGTAACTCCGAGTCGGTAAACACTGCAACTCTGGTGGAGCTCTACCATCATACAGTTTTGACTTTGGGTTAGTAATAATTGATTATTCACGAGTTGAAAAGTACGCAACAAATAGAGCTACTTCGGCACTGCAGTCTTGGGGAATTAAAACGATAGTTTTAGATTTTTCCCAACGTTTCGACTCGTATTAGAGTCTTCTTCAGGGGATAAATCTGATTAATCGTTTTTCGTTTGGGTTGACATAGAACTGTCGGTGTCTAAACTATTGAACATTGGATGTGGGATATTAAGTGAAGCGTAGCGAGTTTTGTTAATTTCACTTAATGAAGCAACTAAATTCTTCGCACTACACATCTCCACTACCATCCTGGCTTGGGTATTAGAATGACGACACTTTCTGTCCAGCTCTCAGGAATTTCACCACTGGACCATATTTGGTTAAATGCTCCTAATAGGTCCACTTTACAGTGGAAAAGGAGATGCTTTAACATGGGGTAATCTATTTCATCGGGCCCCACTGATGTTCCTTTTGTGTTCCTCCTAATGGCTGGTTTCCACCTGATAAGTACTGTGTAAAAGGATAGGACAAGTAATGCTCACGTAAAACTTTTGCAGTCAAAATTACTTAGGCGTTCGCAGTTGATAAGTAATTCACAGCCAGAAAGATTTGCCAACAGATGGCACTGTCATGCGATGCTGTCAGTCATGTTGTTGATTTTCCGTACGGAATAATATGTCGATGTATTATTCCGTGAGTAAAAGGGACATTTCTCTTTCTTTGTGTTTCTTCTTTCGCGCCTGCGCGTTCACAGAGTGCGTTAGTATTTAGCAGTGTCGCTCTATAATGTGTGCTCCGTCGTCCCTCAGCATGGCTGCATCTGAACACGAGATTGAATTTCTTGAGGTTGAATAATTTGCCGTTACGTAGTTTAAAAATTTATAAAGACACCCCAAAACTGAATTGTTTATAAATAGTTCGATTATTGAAAAAAGTAAATAGCATATGAGTTTAGCTGATGAGGAGACAATGATTCTAAAAACTGTTGCATCATAATCATTTCATTTCGTTTGTTGAATAAAATGTTCTATGGTGCACTAGAACCATGAGAAGTAAAGACTGTATTCGATGAAATTTGGACACAGAAAATAATGTATAGCTTTTGATTGCGTTCATAAAATCAAATATTTTTTTGATCAGAAATAATATATAATGTGTAGCTAATACCATAACAATGACAACAAAATCAGTTTGGTATTGGCGCAGATATTGTTAATATCATTAAATAAGATTTTAGCAAATTTTTTCATCCGTTTTAAAAATTGTAAAGGCTATAATTTTGATGTAACTCGTCAAGACGTCTGAAAATTTGACTCGAAGTTCCTCACAGAGTATCAATAAACTGGTAAAAAAATCTTAAAATCGGTTCAATACGTTTTTCTAGTATTCAAAACTCAAATCGCTTCAAGGCATATTTTAGGTACATTTTAACCATTTTATTCCGTGTGTACTATTTTGTTTGTACAACTGTCATGACTGTTCCGATTTTTATTAGCATTTGATACTGTAAAACCATTATAAAAACTGTTCTTAGCCAAATTGCTTGAAAACTTTTCAAGTTATAACTGTGTGAATGTCACGATACAAAAAAAAAAACATTTTTGATTATTGTGACTTTGTGCCACATATACGGCTATAACTTTATTACGGCCAGATCAAATTGAATGAAATTTTTACACAATATTTCTACATGTATACTTTACATACAGAACAGTTTTGATTGAAATCGGTTCAGTATTTTTGAATCTAGAGCTATAACGGTGAAGAAACTTCTCAAATGGCAAAGTTCTTGTTTCAACGATATCTCCACCAATATTCATCCGATTTTGATGAAATTTGTATAGTATTAGCTTTACGTAATACACTATTCCTGGTAAAAAATTAGTCATTTACCATTTTATTATAAAATCTTTCTGAACTCCAATAATTCGTTCCGAGATCCCTACGAGAATCGCTCTGGGATTCCCTCAGAATTTCTGCTTGGGATTCCTCCAGAAATTCCATCCTAGATCTCTCTCGAAATTAATTCAGGATTGCTCCAGGAGTTCTTTTTGGGATACCTAAGGGAGTTCCCTCAGATATTATTCCAGCAATTTGTTTAGGATTTGTTCAGAACTTCCAGGAGTTCTCTCCAGGATTACTCGTGTAACTCCATACGGGATTCCTTCAGAGGTTCCTTCATGGAATTCTCTAGAAATTCCTTCCGAGATTCCTCCAGAAGATTCATATGAAATTATTCTAGAAGTTCTTTCAGGGATTCTTTCACGAGTTTTTTTTATGATTTCTCCAGAACCTTTTGGAATGTCTTCAGATTTTTATCGGGGAAGAAACTATTGAAAGAATCTCTGAAATCGCTCGTGTAGATATTCCCTGCAAAACTGCTGGAGAAATTCCTTAAGAAGTACTACCTTGGAGTACTTCCATAAAGAATAAAAAAAACTTCTGGAGTACTTCCATGAGCAAAATTTAAGAAACTTCCAGAATGAATTCCAAATTATGTAATCTGCAACGAATCCCAGCAGAATTTCTTGGAGGAATCCCGGAAGGATATCCTGGATAAATTATTGGAGAAATCCCTGATGAAATTATTGTAGAATAGTTCGAAAAAACTCCTGGTAGAATCATAGAAAACACCTCTGGAGAAAACCCTGAAGAAACTCCTAGAAGAACCCAAAATAAAAAAAAAAACAAAATAAATAAATCCTGAATTAGAAGAAACTCACGGGGGGATTTTTTGTAGAACTTCTAATGAAAATCTCAGAGACATTTTATAAGAATCCCCTGCGAACTTCAGGTGGATTTTTCGGTGGAACATCTGGAAGAAATTCAAGAGGACTTTCTGTGAAACCCCAAAGAAAAACCTTCGTACGGAATGCCAAAAGATTCATCACAAAGAATCTTTCGTGGTTCTTCATTAAATTCCCCGTGAAGCTTTGTCCTACCTCGTATATCATCTAAAACTCCACAAGGTAACCGTCAGAGTCCCAGCCGAATTCCTCCCACCGTAGTCCAAACTCCAATATTGCAGAATTTATAATTAGTATCCAACCATAGTTCTCGCTGTAATACCATTAAAAGATTTTTTTTTAAATTTCTTTTTATTTGTGAATATTAACTTAGGCTAATTCTTCACACACCCTTTAAAAGTTCCCTCAGAATCCCAGCGTCTCTCATTAGCATTTCCCTTGGAACTTCGTTGCACGGTGTCAAAATTTCGATTATTATCGAACTTCCATGTACCTCGGATCTTTCTTCACAGAAAGTCAGCATTTTGGCTATACTTTATAATTGGAAAGTTTTAAAATATTCCATCGGGGAAATTTTGATTTATCTAAGTTTTTGGCTATTTTCCATACTAAAATTAATTAAATACTGATTTTAACCAAAAAACGTCCTATACAAAATGTATGGGAAAATTTTCACCGATAAAATATTTTCTCGTCTTCCGATTATGAATATATAGCCCAAATACTAACAATTTCCGAAGAAAAATCCGAGGTACATGAAAGTTCGATAAAAATCGAGATTTTGACACCGTGGCGTTGAAATCTCACTATCTGGATTTTCCCCATACGCGCGCAAAAATTAAATTTAAATTTCAATCACACTTCCTGAGGAAACGAACAAAATTTCTCTAAGTCCAAATCGTAAACAACAAGGTCACGAACAACGAACAATTTATCTAGCAACCGCCGTATGCAGTGCCCTTTTCTTCACATCCTTCTTACAGCATCGTTTCGTAAAAATGCTGTCGGTTAAACAAATGTCAAAATTACTTACGGAAAAAGGAGGAATTTTACTTGAGCGCTCTACTTGGGAACTGGAAACTTACCATAAAGGCACGGAATAGTTCCTGGATGGAAGAATCATCGTTGAGTTGAGATTCTTCGTTGCCTTCCAGTTTAATTGTGGTTCCTTCAAATTGCAGCTCTCTTCTTAGAAATTCTTCGGGATAACTGGCTGTTTCGGAATTTGCAGCGAACAATTCACGCGAATCGGTCTGAAATTTCTGCTGGATTAGTGCAGTGCTTCCCGCCGATGATAAGCCAAGTTCCTTTGATCGTTTTTTACTATTTAAGCGGTTAAAGTTGTACCTCAGATCGGATGTTGATGAGTTGCCTCTATAGTTTGATATTTTGCTGCCCCAAACGTCATGAGCATTGAAGTCCCCGCAGAACAGAAATGGAATGGTGGTTCGAGTGTTAGTAACAGATGGTTTAACTTACCAGTCAGCTCCTGCTTGTTAAGGTTATGTTGTACGTTGATAGATACAACCGTAACGTTCCAAGGTATTTATATCCCGCCTATACTGACGTGTACTGCCGTGAATCGCATATCAGTCTCATCTTTGCTGGATTTCCTATGCAAATGGGACAAATATGCGATTCACGGCAGTGTAGGCCTGAGTTGTTGTCGATCGTCTTTACGGAACGTCTTTACGAATCCCGAGACCGGTAATACCATTACCGTAGTTGTTGTTAACGAGATGATCGGTTCTTCTCGTCATCATTTCCTGCAAGCAGATAATTATCAGAAGTTGTTCATCAACTATTTTACGGGACTCGGGGTAGTTTTGTCACACACTGCAGACATTCCACTGAAGAGCGAAGATGTCGTTGTGGTTGTGCGTGTGATCAGTAGAGGTTGATAGCTCTTCGATGTTCTACACCACGGATTGACGGTGTTCTTCTGTTGGGTATTATGAAGGTGGGAGTGCTACTCGTTCGCTTGGTTGAATATTTTGGGTAGTTGCCTGGGGTGGCAAGGTCCCCGCACCAGCTGCCGCCATAGGAATGGGGTCATCTACATATGATCAGGGCCGGTGTGGGAGATGGTCTCTCTCCGATATTACAGCACGCAATGCCGTTTGCTCCTGCATCAATGTTTTTTTTTTTTTAATTTATTCCTGATTCCCGCACCAACTGCCGCCATAGGAATGGAGTCGCCTATGGTCAGGGCTAGTGTGGGAGATCGCCTGGGGTGTACGGACCCCATTCCGAAGCTATAGTTATAGGAAATAGAAGTGTCGCTATTTTTGAATCATTCGCAGTTGATGTTGTTGGATCGATAAGCGAAACGATTGGATCGGGTGGATCGACAATACTGTCGGTGGAGCTTTGCTGTACCGGCGTCCGAGTATTTGCAGAAGTATTTTGATCTCTTGATATATGGTTGAGAATACTTGCCTGGAGTGGCAAGGCTTACGTACTGGCTACCGCCATAGGAATGTAGTCGTCTATCGTCAGGGCCAGTACGGGAAATTTCTGGGGTATATATAAGGGAACCTGATGTTTTCACTTTTTGGACCGATGTTAATGGTTTGGATACATAATTCGCCAATCGAGATTTCAAGGAGAGGCATCCAGTTGATTGCTGAGGAAGAGGAAGGTGAGGCGAAATTATTGTGTTCTTTTGACGTCTATAGTCAGGGCTAGCGCGGGAGATTGCCTGGGATTGCGCATCTTTGATTGGTTCTGCACAATCATCAATGGTTTTGGCGATAATGAAAGGTTCGATCGGTAGATTACGTCTGTCTTTGCCTGTTAAGAGCAATCCCAAGTAACACACTAGTCACCGAAGAGTCACGGCGGCGCAGGTTTTTGTTGCGCATAAGTCACTGTGACTTACTTCTAACAAATTAACACTTACTTGCTAGAAGTAAGTCACAGTAACTTCTGCGCAACAAAAACCTGCGCCGCCGTGACTCTTCGGTGACAAGTGTGTTACTTGGGATGTGGTAACAGCTCCGAACACGTTCCTAGGATCCATGTAGCTTGGAAAGCTCCTGCCATACGATCCCGAATGCCATGCGGTCGGAGGGAAACGGAATGGAAGGGGAAACACTATCTGGTAGCACGTAATTGAAAAACCCACTTCATGTTCAAGGGGGGCGGACGGTTCACAATATATCGGGTTCGTCACTTCACTCACTTAAAGTCTACTCGCCTGCTTACACCGGTGGAGACGCGGGGTCCTTCAGAAGGTGAAAAATCTTCACCAGCTCCTGATACCATGGTATCAAGGGTCAGATGAGTTGAAAAAAAAAACTCGTAACACACGCGATTACGTCACACCTGGTAAGGTGGATTCGTGCGACCAGAGGGCGCAGTGCTAGATCCGAATTAGCGATACTAAAAGCGATACCTACACTACACAACGAAAAAAAAAAACTTCCAAATAAAGATACGTAATGGGTGAGAATTAATATTGATGATGGGACTTCATCCAGGATTTTTTCCTGGATTTAGCAT
This sequence comes from Aedes albopictus, assembly GCF_035046485.1. Lineage (NCBI taxonomy): Eukaryota > Metazoa > Arthropoda > Insecta > Diptera > Culicidae > Aedes > Aedes albopictus. The sequence continues at coordinate 162,678,759 of NC_085136.1, forward strand.
ACCTTCAAATATTTTCCAAATAGTTTTTTACGCATTTCTCCTTTGATACCTCCAGAGGTTTTGCTTGAGAAATCTTCAGGATCTCCTGTAGGAATGCCTTCAGAAATTCAGGCTGATATTCCTGCAGCATTTTTCTAGAAATTTCAACAGGAACTCTTTCGGGGATTTCTGAAGGGATTTCTACAATAACTCCTCCCAGAATTACTCCGCGAATTTATCCAGGGATTTATCAAGGAATTTTCCCAGAGATTTTCCAGGATTTTCTCTTGGTATTCATACAGGAATATATTTTGATGTTCCTTCAGAAATTTTTCTTATGAATTCTTCCGGCATTCCTGCTGATGTTCTTCTAAATTTTTTCGCTGGAGATTCACCTAGAACTCATGCCTGAGTTTCGCAAGCCATTTGTCCTGGGTGTTGTCTAAACATTACTCCAGATATTCCCCCAGCACTTTTCTCAGGCATTCTTGTTAAGGATTTTTTTATCTCGAATTCTAGCAGTGATTTCTTTAGAGACTGTAATAGGTATTCCTCGAATGATTCTTCTAGGAATTACTCTGGGGAATAATCCTTCTAGGGATGCCTCCAGTGATTTCTTCGGATATTGCCATAGGGATTCAGCAATAACTCAAGGGATTTATCCGGGAACTTCTGTAGAAGTTTTTACAGAAATTAGTTACGATTCCTTCAGGATTTCCGGAATTAGTCATCCAACTTGACCAACCGATGCATTCTAATAAACGATGGTAATTTCCGGCTGTTCTGTCAAATTTTCATCAAAACCAGGTACCGTAAACCGGGGTCAAATTGATCTTCGGGTCGAAATTGATCAGACGTTGTTCAGTTAGGTTGAGCATATTTTACATAGTTTCTTTTTATTTATTGTGCTGTTGGAAACAGATACTAAACGATATTTGCATCAAAACTATTTGAAGTATACTTTATCCAATAGAAAAACGTCTGATCAATTTCGACCCGGAGATCAATTTGACCCCGGTTTACGGTAAATATTTAATGAAATAGAGCTAAATGAACAGCACAATTTGAGTACGCAAAATACGTCAGGTTCAGGGCCGAAAAGTTGATTATGATAATGAATTGAACTTATATTGAACTACTGCACAATTGTGGCGTTCGATTTGAATAGGTCGTATGCAGATCGACCTATTCAAATCGAACACCAGGATTATTTAACCTTCTTCGTGCCACATGGGAAAAATTTATGTAATTGCCAAAATTGAGTGTTGCCAATATCAGTAAAAATACTTTTTTGCTTTATTATTATTGTAAATAAGAATTATTCACAAGTTAAAAAACGCTCCACTTAGGTGACGTTTATGCATATATTAATTGGGAAACTTGGAGATTTTTTTTCAAGAATGGTAAGGCCGTTTGCCAAAAAAGTTTATTGCCAAAATGAGTATATCATTGTATCCCTATGAACTAAAAATGTATAAATTGCTTTACTAACGCACATAAAAAACTATATCAAATTCTAAGAGTGTACATAGATATAATCAAACAATACAGGACAACACTCGAAATGCTTCGCAACTTAATACATAGGATGTGAGACTACTTTGGCAAAGGGTCCTATTTTGGACAATTTTCGCTTATAACTCAGTCAATGTTATACTAATTGGCTTTTTTATACAAACGTAAAATACGTACAGTATTTAGTCGTGTATTACTATTCAAGTCAATTAATATTCAATTGCCACAGTTATAAGCAAAAATTGCCCAAAATAGGACCAACAGCCGAAGTGGTCCCACACCCCATTGAACACAGTGCACAGTTCGTTCAAAAAGTGATATCAAATATTTCGGCATCGTGAAACTACGGCAGAGAGTTCGACACAACACTAAACAACATCATGCACCCAACCATCAGAGAATCATGTGCTTCATATCAACTCGGTCGGTGGTTTATCCACCTGATCACGGTGAATACGTTCGGTGTGTGGTTATTGCGGTGTGGCTTTTGTGGTGTACGTATTCATTCATTTCCGAAGGCAACATATTGAAAAGACTGCTTGCAAATTTGTCGCAGTAATAAAGCAGCGACACCCGTCTCTCAATATGCGGCCTTCGGTGCGAATCAATCAGAGGTTTCAATATAACCGTAACTTTTAAACCCTTTCCAGAATACACATCGACAAACGGAGGTTGCTGATTATTTCAGGATGTGCGGCCATTGTAGTACTGGCCACAGCATTGGGATTATACTTTGGTCTCAAAGACAGAAAGAACGGGGTCAGCGATGAAGCGCGAATTCTAACTGGAGCTGCCGTTACTTCGAACGGAGTAGAATGCGCTGAAATCGGTACCCAGATCCTGATGCTCAATGGGTCCGCCGTTGATGCAGCCATTGCAGTATTGTTCTGCGAGGGGGTAACATGTCCACAAAGCGCCGGCATCGGTGGAGGTTTCTTCGCTACGATCTATGATCGAAGCACGGGAACAGTCCAAACGCTAGATGCACGAGAAACGGCACCGGCAGCCGCTACACAGAATATGTACGTTAACAACGGTAACGCTGCCGTCGAGGGAGGCCTCTCTGTGGCAGTCCCTGGCGAAATTAAAGGTTACTGGACCATGCACCAGAGGTATGGCAAGCTGGACTGGAAAACGTTGATTCAACCAACGATCGACCTCTGCAGAGAGGGACATTTAGTGTCCGGGTATCTGGATCGCATTATTAAACCACGCCAAGCAAAAATCTACAGCATTCCATCGCTACGCGAAATATTGATCGACCCGGAGACCAATCAAACCTGGCGTGAGGGCGACCGAATCAAAAGACTTGCTCTAGCTGATAGTTTAGAAATAATTGCAAACGAAGGAGCGGACGCTCTGTATAGTCGTAATGGTACACTGCTACCAAAACTGATGCGCGATCTCAAACTATTTGGCAGTATTCTGACGGAAGAAGACTTTTACAATTATGAGTAAGTATATAGCAATCGTTTTGAAAACATTTAAGAATATAAAAGCAAAAAGGTGATCAGATTATTTTGCGCTATTTAAACTTTTTCAGAAGATGTGCCAATTTTCGCTACAGCGCTTTGTTTTGCTATATAGCAAATGTCTTGAATCGTATGTTTGAGGCAAATTGACGATAGTTGGAGAGTTTATGGGAAGACCATTATCGATCAATGACAGGTCGATTGAAATTTATCTGCCGTTGTGGACATTTGCATCTTCGATGACTATTTTGGCATTTTGGGTCAGTCGGTTTTCTCGGTAGAGCCATGCAAGCGCGAGTGTGGAATGCGGAATCAGATTAGCTTGAGAATTTTCGAATGGCTGACAATTTTCAGGTAAGAGTGATGGAAGTGCGAGTGAAAAATCCGGGATCAGAATCGCGCTACAATATTCGTTGGTCAGTCGGTTTTCTCGGTAGGGCAATGGAAGTGCGAGTGAAAAATCCGGGTTCAGAATCGCGCTACAATAATCGTAGATCAGTCGCACAGTGGGATCATTCTGAAAAAAGACGATCAAAACCTCTAAGAGCCGTTTGATGACATTTTAGCATATAGGTGTCTTTGGAAGATATGTTCAGAAAAATCTTCTCTATTTTTATGCATATTCACTGTATGGTAAAACTGTAGGGTGAACCCGAGCAAAAAAATATTTTTTCAAAATATTTTTTTAGAGGGTAGATGTCTTCAGCAAAGTTGTAGAACAAGTAATTTCAAGTAACTTTGCTGAACACACCATATAGCTTGGACTTCAGTTTTAGGGAGAAAATATGAAAGTTTAAAAAACAACCTCAAAATCAGTTATTTGAACTTTTCCATGATTATATCGTAAAATTTCAACGTGATATATTCTACAAATTTGTAGATACTACTGGAATACACTATCTTGCTGAAGACACCAACTCTATAAAATTGAAAATTGCTCCAGTAAACCATTTTTTTTGAAAATTTTTCACTATTTTCACTATTGAATATTTTTTGAATAGGCACTTTTTGGCAGCCGTGCTATTAAAATTTCAATGTTTTATCATGTCCAGAATAGACCAAAAGTGACTTAACAATCGGGTCTGATAAGGCACTTTGATTTCTGATGCTATTTTAATAGTCATTTTTCAAAGAAAATATTCACAAATTTCATACAAATCATAATACAAACTGAAAACTCACGAAAACTTTTCGACATTAATATTTGTTAATCCAAACAGTATTCTTGTTGAAATAGTCTACATTTCTAACACTGTGGTTGACTTTACATTAAATATACGACAAAAAATATCGCTTTTTAAATTTTTAGATGAGTTTTTAATACTAATTAAAAACTGTGTTTTTTATCTAATTTTTTATTGTAATTCCCAATGCTTTTGTTTATGTTAAAATATATACACTGCCCCCACTCGCATAACAGTCCCATCTTTGCTGGGATTCCTATTCATGTGGGACAGTTATGCGAGTAGGGGCAGTACATTAATCAATCAACTAAAACAATGATAACATTTTTTTTTTCATTTGCTATGTTAACATTATAACTTCGGTTAAAAAACTAAAAAGGCGATAATATAATGAATGCCTCTACAAGTTTTGTGCTGAAAATAAAAAAAAATAAAATAAAACGAGTGAAACATTGTTACATCACATTAAAATAGCCAGTATCTGTTAGAGATATTCTAGGTTGTAAATCTTACGTCATGATGAAAATTCTTCACAGATATTTTATTGAAATTGGTTATGCTGTTTGATACTCTTTAAAATTATTTTTTCCAGTTTTCAAGAACTGCGTCCGTTAGGTCGATTCCTGTCCATGATTTTCAAAATTCCTTCGTCATAGACATATTACCTTGGTTCATCCCTTGATAAATCCGCATCGAGATCACGGCTCGATTATGGATACTTTTCCGGAGGAGCCTTTAGTTTTAAGTTTATATTATAACGATTTTTTTGAAAAGATAAAAAGGTTTTGTGCCTTTTTCAGAAAGATTTCGTAGATGAGGAAATCACTCAAAGAGGCTTTTCCCTCTTTTAAAATTTGTAGTTCGAAAAAATTGACACTAACAATTGAAAGAGTCTACATTTATTTAACTTGTTTTTTTTATTCAGAATTACTACTTGGATGAGCTAAAAATAATATCGAAAGGTTGTATGAGACTTGTGAATATTTTCTTTGAAAATTACTATTAAAAAAGCTTCAGATTTCAAAGTGCCTTATCAGACCCGATTGTTAAGTCAATTTTGGTCTATTCTGGACATAATGAACCATAAAAATTTTGACAGCACGGCTGCCAAAAAGTGCCTACTTAAAAAATATTCAAAAGTGAGTTTTTAACTCATCTAAAAATTTAAAAAGTGATATTTTTTGCCGGGTAAAGTCAACCACAGTGTTAGAACTGTAGACTATTTCAACAAGAATACTATTTTGTTTAACAAATATTAATGTCGAAAAGTTTTCGTGAGTTTTCAGTTTGCATAAAATGATTTGTATGAAATTTGTGAATATTTTCTTTGAAAAATGACTATTAAAATAGCATCAGAAATCAAAGTGCCTTATCAGACCCGATTGTTAAGTCACTTTTGTTCTATTCTGGACATGATAAAGCATTGAAATTTTGATAGCACGGCTGCCAAAAAGTGCCTATTCAAAAAATATTCAATAGTGAAAATAATGAAAAATTTTCAAAAAAAATGGTTTACTGGAGCAATTTTCAATTTTACAGAGTTGGTGTCTTTGTCAAGATAGTGTATTCCAGTAGTACCTACAAAGTTGTAGAATATATCACGTTGAAATTTTACGATATAATCATGGAAAAGTTCAAATAACTGATTTTGAGGTTGTTTTTTAAACTTTCATATTTTCTCCCTAAAACTGAAGTCCAAGCTATATGGTGTGTTCAGCAAAGTTACTTGAAATTACTTGTTCTACAACTTTGCTGAAGACATATACCCTCTAAAAAAATATTTTGAAAAAATATTTTTTTGCTCGGGTTCACCCTACAGTTTTACCATACAGTGAATATGCATAAAAATAGAGAAGATTTTTCTGAACATATCTTCCAAAGACACCTATATGCTAAAATGTCATCTAACGGCTCTTAGAGGTTTTGATCGTCTTTTTTCAGAATGATCCCACTGTGAGTCGGTTTCCACGGTAGGGCGATGGAAACGCGAGCACGAAATCCGGGATCAGTGGTCATCGTGATCAAATGAATCATAATCGTGATGAAGACCGCGACGTGTATTTCCATATAACTAGTGGATCATATCACCTAACAGAGGTGACTCCTAGATCCACACCTTACCCTACTCTACTAACCACCATTCCTTCCCGTGACAACTGTGGGGATGCTGTGGATTCCACGGTTTCTAGTAGCAACGGTTGTCGAACTAACATTCCTTCCCTTTCCTGATGACCGTAAGGACGTGGCCAGCGCCGTTATTGACTTTAAATAGCTGAACTCTCGAATTGTGCACATTGAGAATGGTTAGATAGTCCCAAGCTTTCACATTCATTGGCTCTCTGTGCAACTTCGATTGTTCTGGTCAATCACACACAACTACGATGTGTACGGTTATCTTTGCTTTGCTTTGCTTTGCTTTCGATGACTATTTTGGCATTTTGTTTTGGACACTATTCGTAGGCCTTATCAAGGCTTCATGAAATGATGGAGATGGAAAGCTTATTTACTTGATACTTGATAGGTTTACAACCCATAGCGGAGAGTCTTGGCCGAATGAAACATTTTCCTCCACAATCTCGGTTCTGGGCCAATCGCTTCCACATTTAGAGTCCTTATGTCCTCCACAACTGTAACAAGCCAACGGCCTATTTCTGGTCCTCTGCTGAATATGGTTTTAGCTTGTCGTTCCTTCAGCATGCTAGCTATATGCCCAGCCTACCGCAACCTGCCCTTGTTTTATTCGCTTCACTATATCAATCTCTTTATATATGTACTTGGTACAATTCAGTTCATGCTACCTGCTACATGTTGCCGCCAGTATGCCATTCTCCAGTTTCGTGCCGAGTATTGTTCGCAGCAACGCCCCCGATTTACGGCCGTATAAAGCGACCGGATAAATCAGAGTCTTGTACAACGTGAGGTTTGTTTGCAACCAATGAGACTTCAGCTGATTTCGCAGGCCGAAAAAGGCTCGATTCACAGCCGCAATCCGTCTTTTCATCTCGCATGTGACATCATTATCGCACGTCATTTGAGTAGCAAGATAAACAAACGCAACCGCATGAGAATGATTGCGCTCCTTTGCACACCAGCTCTCATTATCGCTCCTTCCAGAGCTATGTTGAACAGTAGGTTCGTAAGAGAATCGCCCTGCTTCAGTCCTTCTAATGTTATGATCGATGACGAAATTTCATCCGCAACCCGAACATTTGATTTTGATCCGTCACGCGTCGCACGAATCTGTCTAATCAGCTTCGCCGGAAAACCATGTTCGATCATTATCTGCCATAACCAGTGATGGAAAACAGTGAGGAATGCAGCTGAGTAGACACAAACGCAAAGCTATCCTACTCGTGAACAACAGAAGCCAGAATATATTCGCACTTCCTTCACTCGCGAGCTAACGAAGCTGGTCCCAATCGTGATTGATTCGCGAAGCAGCTCTGAACATTTTTCAATTTTGTGAAAAAACGAAGTTACACGGCCGACAGATTAACTTTTCAGGAACAATAAAGCACAAAACACTACTATCTGATGGATAATTATTTGTTTTGCTATTAAAATCGCACTAAAGTGCAATTCCCGCATCTCCGCTTGTTCTTCGCGAATAAAACTCCATGAGTGTTTTTATTTTGCTTCATACTCGTGAAGCAAGCGGATGCGAATAAACTCACACACGGCTTACTCTCGGCACAGTGAGTAAACCGTTTGTTGCTTTTACACTCGCGAGTTGATTCACTATGGGAGTGTTTCCATCTCTGGCCATAACTCGTAATCAAAAAACAGATGATAAGTCTGCAAACTATACTACCACAAAGTGAACATCTGATCCATCGTTGATCCTCTCGAAAACCTGCCTGATATTCAATCAAACTCAGCCTGTTAAACACGATTCCGGACAATATTTTGTACGCTGTAAATGAGTAGTGATTTTCTTCTCTAATTCGCACACTCAAGTAACCACTAGGTACTAGTATGCGCCTTACGTGCTGATATAAAGCTACCATAGAACTCACGTGCTCTATATTGGCCGTAGCACGTGCTCTATAATAATTCCTCGAAGCAGAGATTGCATGCTCCTCAGTGTGAGTGCAAGTGTGCACTGTTTTAATATGAAAATGAGTTGCACTGTGCACATTTTCAGTGCGGAATGCCATCCCTGCCTCGAAGTGCTCTTTCCACCTGGCAGCCACCATTGTTTTATCTGTCAGCAAGTTTCCATCACGGTCGTTGCACATGACGGTAGAAGATGCTGTTTTCCTCCGCACGCCATTGAGAGTTTTGTAAAACCTGTGCATATCATTGTGCTCCATACTTTCTTGCACCTGAGCAATCACATTTTTCTAATGGTCTTTTTTCTTTCTGCGATGGATTTGTTTTTCGGCTGCTCTTGCTTCCTTGGATCCCCGACATAAGCATCCGGCTTCTGGCAACATTATTCTCATTCGTTACCCCCTTTTTTCCTTCTAAACCATAGGGGGAGAATCTGCTCAACAGACACCCGAACAGGAAGGTTAGGGTAGTGTGGGGCTGAGGCCGTCTTCTACTACAAAAGTAAAAGCCAGGACTACTCTCTCCTCGACCCACTAAACGCACACACTTAATTCAGATTGCCGGGAAATCAGCATTTTTTCAAACTTTTGCCGAGATTCGCACAGCCGAGCAATCAGCAAGCAATCATTTTGCCGGGATCTCGGCAATTTTGACAGTTCATTGCTGATAGTCGGCAATCGTTTTGCTGAGAATCAGCTAACAATCGTCACTTTTTGCTGAGATACCAGATAAAGATTTTGCTGAGCAGACGGCTGTGCGCGATTTTGCCGAGCCCGCGAATCTGTTTTGAGTGTGCATTCCTATGGTCGCCAAACCCTACGTCTCTCCGGAACCACCAAGAAGGTATTCCTTCAGAGAGGGGCTAGTGCACATCGCACCCTCAAGGTTAGCTGCGTAGCCTGCAGCAACGAACATCGATGACTCGCTTTGGAGAGTCCATCACTGTAGCATGCTGGCGCTTAGCCAGTTTTCCGAGTGGTCCTCACCACTCCCTTTGTCCTCGGAAGGCGGGCAGGGTCAACCCCACCCGCGCCCAGCTGCTTAGCAGACAACAAGGACTGATGCTAACGTGCAACCCGATCTGACCTGCCTTAACCTTCCGTAACTCGCGTGGTTGGCCACCACGGTCAGCACCACGCTAACGCTGAGTACAAAATGCGAGATTTTTTCAACGTGTTGCACAAAATACAACAGCGCGATCGCTCGAGGGTTAAGGAAGGGTATCGCTACCCTTCAGGCCCTATCAGATGCACCACCTGCCCGGCCCTTACCGGGAAACCCTTTCCAACTGCGGGCGCGGATACAACCCAGTAGACCGATGCCACGACAGCAACGCTACCAGGACTCTCCGCGGCCACTTAATTGCTGTAAGGCTCGATCTCGACCGCAGGGCACCGGTATGACCTACGAAGCTGACCCGGAACCTCTGGACCACCACTTGTACCGCATCTGAACTAGCCGTTCTCCGAGTCCACACGCCTCCTCCTCTGTAGCTCCCAGACGATGAGGGTAATAGCCGTGGAAATGACGTTCCAATCAAACTCATCCCTACACATCCTCTGGAGAACGGTGTCCTCCTGTCCTCTCCGCCTGTGGCAAGCATGCGCTCACGTATTGTGCGAAAACGCGGACACACGAACAAAACGTATTCCGCCGTTTCCTCTAAATCAGCGCACACTAGGCATTCGGGAGAATCCGCATGCCCAAAACGGTGTAGATACTGTCGGAAGCAACCATAGCCTGAAAGGACCTGTGTCAGGTGGAATGTAACTTCCCCATGGCGCCTATTAATCCAACTATCTACCCTCGGTAGATGCCGGTAGACCTTCCTTTGATGGAACTGTCCCACGCGCGCTGCCATTTGACCATAGAGGCCATCCTGGCAGTCCTGCGTATGCCTCTTGTGCCGCGCATTTTGAAGCACTCCATGTCCATACTGATAAGGATGCCGATAGGCAGCATACCAGTAATGACGCAGAGAGCGTCGTGTGACATGGTACGGAACGCGCTCGCAACCCTCAGGCACATAAGCCTGTAAGTACTTTCCAGCTTGCGTCGGTAGCATTCAGTATTTAGCACAGTGCCCCACGCCGGGCCGCCATACCTAAGTATGGACGTAGCAACACTAGCCAGAAGCTTGCGCTTACTGGCGTACATCGCAGAGCTATTGGACATCATCCGGGATAGTGCCGTAATAGCTGTGGAGGCTCTTTTACAGGCATAATCGACGTGGCTACCGCAGGTAAGCTTATCGTTGATCATCACACCCAAGTGTTTGGAAGGAGCGCTTTGACAGGATAGTGCACTTATCTACACTGATCTCCGCCTGCTGCTCCGACTTCCGGTTGTTTACAACCGTCACCTCAGTCTTGTGGTGAGCCAGCTCAAGTTTCCTGGACCGCATCCACGCCTCCACAACCTTGATCGAGTGGTCGGTAGTCAACTTCACCTTCTCGATCGATTCACCGTAGACTTCGAGCGTAATGTCGTCGGCAAATCCGACAATCTTCACTCCCACTATGTGTTCTAACCTCAACACCTCGTCATACATGACATTCCATAACACCGGACCCAGGATGGAACCTTGCGGGATTCCTGAGGTTATGTGAAAGCACTTCCGATCCTCTTCTGTGTCGTAAACTAGTACTCGATTCTGGAAGTAACTTGGAAGAATCTTGTACAGGTTCTCGGGTATCCCCAGACGCAAGAGCGTATCGGCAATAGCAGAACAGCTGGCGCTATTAAACGCATTCCTTACATCCACATTCACTACTGCACAGTATCGAATCCCCCTTCTCTTACGCTCAAGTGCTTTCTCGGCGGTTTTTATAACCAATAAGATAGCGTCTACGGTCGACCTCCCCTTCCGGAAGCTGTACTGAACCTCAACACTATATTGAGGATGTTTTTTTCGAGCGCCTTCCCCGCCTTGTCTATCAAGCATATTGGTCTATATGTCGACGGGTCTCCGGGTGGTTTCCCAGCCTTTGGCAATAGAACCAGGCTCTGCATCTTCCATGCTTCTGGGAAAACTTCCTCGTCCAGGCATTTCTGCATAGCAGACCTGAACATCTCGGGAGCCTCTGCAATAGCTACTTTTAAGGCCATGTTCGGAACTCCGTCCGGACCTGGGGCTTTACCTACACTAAGGATCTTTGCTATCCCCGCAAGTTTCACATCGACAAAAGGATGCCAAGGACTAGGTTCATGACGCAGAAAAAGCCCCAAGATGATCCCCTCCAACATCTCTGGAGATTGCTCTGTAGGAGCCATTACACCTCTCGTCTTGGCCATCACAATCCATGACAAGCAATGTATTGAGTATAGGTAAAACCCTTATGAAGGGGGAGGGGGGTCAAAAATTCCTAATTTTAGCGTGACGTACTAAATTGGATGCCCCCTAGGGGGATGGAGTGGGCTGAGATGACCACAAAGTAGTCTACGTAGTTTATGGACATCGGGGCAAGTTGAAACGGTCGGGGCACTAGATCGCTATAAAAATTAGAGTGTAAGTAAGTAGAGAAAGGCTCGATGCTCATCCAAGCATGTAATTTGATAAATCGGTAAAAAAAAAAAAACTTAAAAAGGATATATTTTTATCACCTTTCTGCTTGCTACATCTCATACTGAAAATGAACATATCAGTACCATTTTAATTGACATATTAACCCTTTTCAGACCGCGATGGCTACCGCCAGCCACAACCAAACTTAAAAACGGCAACCAGATCTACTCCATGCCACTACCGGGTAGTGGACACGTGTTGAACTACATGCTCAACATAATCGACGGTTACGATCAGCTGGACAGGGACGACCCCCTCACGTGGCACCGAATTGTGGAAGCGTTCAAGCATGGATACGGTCTGCGTACCAAGCTGGGCGATCCACCGTTTGTGCCGGGTGTGGAGGAGTTGCTGCGAAAACTGACGAACGAAAACTACGCTGCATTCGTGCGCGATGGTATCCTGGACAATATGACCTTCTCGAACTATGACCATTACGGGGCTGAGTTTGCCAACGAGGTGGACCACGGAACAGCGCACATTTCCGTGCTGGCACCCAATGGGGACGCCGTCGCTGCGACCAGTACGATCAACTATGTGTAAGTATGGTTAGTGGGGACTATCGGTTGAGGATTCCTTTTCTGGTTCAGAATAGACGATTATATAATAAATTTTGAAAACTACTGATATTGAAACAAAGGTTAGCCCAATTAGTACAGTGACCGGCAAAATAGAAGATCCACCATAGCCACCTAAAAAGAGATTATTTCAGAACCCATTAAACTGAAATACGTTCCGCTTAAAATGTAGGAATGGGAACATTTTCGCTGAGAAATATCTTCTAGGCTATTCAAATGCCTAAATACTAATCAATTCAAGACCAACAATTGAAAAGGCCACATCAACATTGCGTAAGCAAACACGTTTCTGTCGAATTAGGGCCTTCTGTGATCCACCCACGCATCTCACCACCATTAACAGAAAGCTTGATGTTTGCGCTTTCTGTTAAGTGGTGGTGAGGTGTGTGGGTGGAGTTCAAAAGGCCTCAAGTCGATAGAAACATGTTTGTTTACAAAATGTTGTTGTGGCCTTTTCAATTGTTGGTCTTGAATTTCGAAAAAAAAATCAGAGGTCCATGAAGTTTCGATAAAAATCGAGATTCTGACACCGTGGAAGGATAAACTAAACAAAACAGTGTTGAAGAGCAAACTCGTCGGACCCTATTAGCCCTCTAATGGACCCTAGGCAACTTTGGAGTAATGGCAAACAAGTTTGCTAAAACATATTGACTTTAATTTTTCAATTCGCAAAAATAAAGTTGATTTCATGGCGTAGTTCGATTTTTATTCCATGTCAAAATTGAACCGGGCGATGTCGTATACCTGGGGTCCATTTGGACCCCAAATTGAATTCTCTATCTTTTTTTCTGTTGTTTTAGAATATTCATGTCTTCGTCAAATTTGTTCGGTAGGTCAAACGCCATCTGGCGGTGAACTGGTTAATTCAAAATTTCCCCACTAGATGGCGCTATTTGGCATTAGCAATTTAGTTATATAATGTCTTGAAATGAAATTATCGGAAGATCTAGAGCTTGTAGAAGCGTCACGTCTTCGGGAAAGTTGCTCAGTAAGTCGAGCGCTTACAGATAATGGACCAATTGATTTAAAATTCCACCACTAGGTGGTGCTAGTGTACATGTAAATGTTGTATCTCATATATCACTGGATCTTTATCACTTAAAAAGATAACGTCTTTGAGAAAATTGTTGTGTTGGTCAAGTACTCCCAGATGATGGGAGGTTTGATAAGAAATTCCATACATAGGTGGCGCTAGTGAGCATGCTTATTTTACATCTCATATATCTCAGGATCCTGATCACATAAAAAGATGCTGTGTTCGGCAATGTTGTTTCATAGGTCAAGAACAGATGATGCAAAATTTGATTCCTAAAATCCACACATAGGTGGCGTTACTGAGCATGCAAATTTCATTTTTCCAATATCCCAGGATCTTAATAACTCTCTTACCGTCTCTACTATCTTCAGCAAAGATGTTTGGCAGGTCAAGAATTTACAGATAATGGACCGTTTGATTCGAACCTCTGTCGCTAGTGAGCATACACATTTTAAATCATTTGCACATCAGAATTCAGATATTTAGAAAAATTCAAGATTCTGCAAATAAGTTGCAAAAACTTATAAATGATGAGTCGTTTTACTCTGGATTTTGCACATTGGTGGCGTCAGTGAGCATTTAATTTGTATATTTCATATAGCACAAGATTCTGAGAAAAAGATAGAAATTTTGTCAGTGTTACGTCTACTTGTCTTTGACATCACAGAAATCACAGACAGACAGATGTAACAGTAACGAAATTTCAATCCCATATATCTCAGAAACCTGATTACATGGAGCTTTGGCACAGACAAACAGACATACCACTTAGAAGAAATTTGTTTCAAAATCATAGTTTGGCATCTCACTAGCACCCTCTATAATGCTCAATCCGAAGCATTCTTTTGCAGGTGTGGTTTCCCTCGGTTCGATGTAACAATTTAGCAGGTGACGACTCCCTCGTGACATTACCCATTCATAAAACATGAATGAAAGTTCATGATTGAGTCATTTTATGTAAACATTGATCGGCGTCGCGTTCATTTCTCTCGAAAATTGAGAGGTGGTGTAGGCACAGCAGCGCCACCATGACACATGCGAGCACAGTCCGAACCACACTGCCTTTTCAAAATGACCGTTAAATCGTGCGACGATTGCGATTTGAGTGGTATGTCTGTTTGTCTGTGGCTTTGGTGTCTTCGGCAAAGTTGTTTGATTGGTAAAGGACTTACAGATGATGGTACGTATTATTCGGAATTCGCGAAAATTTCAAACTGTATAGGTATATCTCAGGATCCTGATTGTTTGGAAATATGGTGTCTTCGGCAAAGTTGTGTGGTAGATCAAGGGCTTTCATTTTAATTATTGTTTGATTCGAGTTTCTGCCACTAGGCAGGGCTAGTTGCATGATCTTGCAAATTTTTATTATGTGCTAGAAAATTGTCAACAAGCTGTAACTTTTTAATGAATGCACCAAAAACTCTCAAATTTTGAATACTGGTTTCCCAACCAGTTAGCTATAATTAGTACATTTTTTGGGTTTGATTGGTTGATTCAAAGTTGGAGTGTTTCTAGTAAAGTAATTCTAATTTCATTACAGTTTATTAAACTGCTACCGAATGACAAAAAATTTTGTATATAAATAACTAATATATTGGTCTTTGCAAAACGTTTGTGTCAGCTAAAATATGTTCGGCATCAGTTATAGTTTTACTTCTGCCTATTTGGTATTAAGCCCAAACACGGATGGTCATGAAGACATCCACACACTCACATGCCTTCCACATTTCAAACCCATCAACACATGGCCCAGCACCTACGGCTGTACATCCAAAGGAAGACATGATCAGATATTTTTGTATCACAAAATACGAGAGCGTTGAGTAGAATAGGGGTGCAAGATAATCACGCTTACCACTACGACTCCAGCGCCGCTCTCTCTGTTGCTCAAACAGTATGTCACACCATCCAGTATGTTTGACGATGCTAGTTTGGACTTACATGCCAGAAGAAACATATATCCGTACATAAATTGTACTCATTGTCACTATGTTGTACAGCGTGAACCACGACTCAAAAAGTAACTACATAGTTCAACAAAATGGGTAAATTTGAAAGGTATGGCAATGAACCCTGAGATATATGAGATATTCAATTTGCATGCTCGGAACCGCCACCTACATGTGAAGTTCCGAATTATACGGCTAATTAACTGTAAGTCGTTGATCTACTCAACAACTTTGCCGAAGACTCCATATTTCTTTGAGCACAGAATCCCAGATATATGACATATACAATTTGCACGCTCACCAGTGCTATCCACGTATGGCGAATTTCCAAATTTAACGGCCAATGTCTGAAAGTGTTTGCCCTACGTAACAACTTTTCCGAAGACTCTTTCTAAGTGATCAGAATCCTGCGATATAAGAGATATATGAAATATGCGTGCTCAGTAACGCCACCTTAACGTGGAGTTGTAAATAAAACGGCACATCATCTGTAAGTCATTGGCCTACCCAACAACTTTAACGGAGATATCATCTTTCTCGGTGCTCAGACTCAGGATCCTGAGTTACTAAAAAATATAAAATTTGCACGATAAGTTGCGCCATCTATGTGTGGAATTTTCAAACAAACGGTTAGTAACACTTGACCCCATAAACGAGTTTGCCAAAGGCACCAAATTTCCATGTGATCAGGATCTTGATATAAATGTGATCATATAATTAATACTTACATGCTCACTAGGTGGCGCTATGTGAAATTCCGAATCAAACGTTTAAACCGTTTTAAACAAACGGTCCATCATTAGTAAACACTTTACCTAATAAACAACTTTGCTGAAGACACCAAACCTCTATGTGGTCAGGATTTTGATTTAAATGTGCTCAAATACTTAACACAACAGAGAACAGACATCTAAGTCCAAACTGAATTTTGTGTAAGGAATATTTCATCGGCAACACAAGTGGCAATAGCGTGGTGCTGCAATCGGTTAATTTTTCATACTAATTTAATTCACCATTTGAAATGTTTCACTTCGCCACTGACTGTGGCAATATGGTGTTTGGCGGCGTTAGTGTTGTCATCGTGTATTGGTTTGCAACCTTACTCAAGTGAAGATTCCAATCCTTACACAACTTTCTGAATGAAATTTGTTCTATAGCCTAGATGTCTGTTCTTTGTGTTAACACTTACATGCTCACTAGCGCCATCTACATATATATGAAATTCCGAATTAAACGGTCCAGCATCTGTTAGTCCTTGACCAACCCAACAACTTTGCTGAAGACACCGATCTTCTAATAAGTCAGGACCATGAGATACAGGAGAACAAATTTGTGGTCCATATGGACCCCAGGTTTCCGAAATGGAACATCATTTAAGGTTTCCTGTAGAGGGTTAACGATTATCCGTAAACATTCATAAAAAAATCCGAATAATCATTTATTTGTTTTTTTTTTTTTATTTTCTTCGACATCCCTGTGTCAAATTCACTGGTGTTCCTTCTGGGAATTACTCCAATAATTCCTTCTGTGGATTTCTCCTTTTTCAAAAATCCACAAATCATGTCGAAGATTTCTCCAGGATTTCAATGTGGGGATTTCGTCAGAAAATTTTATCTGGGGATTCCTGTACAAATTCCTTGAGGAGATTTTTACAGAAACTTTGTCTGGGGATCCCTTCAGGAAGCCCATCTATGAATTACCTCAGGAATGCCGTTTAAAAATTCATTCAGCAACTCATACTGGGGATTCTTCTGGAGATTCCTCTTAAAAGACATTCAAGGATTCCTGGACGAATTCCTCCAGATTCCATTCCATTTGAGTATTTCTCCATTTCTTATTCATCAGAAGCTCCCTTGAGGATTCTTATACAAGTTAAGTCTGGAATTTCTCCGAGATTTTTTTAAGGATAATATTTAAAGAATTTGATCTAGGTATTTCTCCAGGAACCCACAATCTACACTGATTTTAAGCGTGTTTTAAAGGGTTCCAGGGGTATTTCAATGGGATGATGGAGGTTTCTGAGACGTTTCAAGACATTGCAGGAGCGTTTTAACGGATTTCAAAGGTTTTTTTTCTGGAAGGATTGCATATGTTTAAGGGCGTTCGGGGATATTTCAAAGGAATTACGGACATCTAAGAAACACCCCTGAGACCTCCAAGTACCTCCATACAAGCGCCTGGGATATCCTGAAATGCACCTGACACCCCCCTAAAACACCCCTGAGACTCCCAGCAACGCCCCTGATACCCCTAAAGCTTCCCTAAAACCTCTCTGGAAACCCTCTGGAACGCCCAAAACCCCTGAAATGCCCCTGAGATTACCTGGAACGAACTAAGACACCATGGAAACCTCAGATCTCCGTGAAACATCCCAGAAACTCCCGTGAAACTCCCTGAAAAACCCCTGAGGCCCCCTGAAAGCCCTCGAGATCTCCCGGTAGCCCCTGATACCCCGTAAACGCCTCTGAGATCCACTGAAATACTCCTGAGAAATCTCTCGTAGCCTCTGTAACCCCGTGGGGTGCCCTGGAACGCCCTTGAGACTCTTTGAAACGCCCCTGAGACTCCCTGTCCTTCGAAGGCCTCCTGGAACCTTCCTGGAGCCCCTTGGAAACCCTGAGACCCCTCTAAATTCTCCTGAGACCTTCCAGTGCATATAACGAATCTTTAGTTTTGTTGGTCACAGTATATCGCGTCGTTTATATGTAATATTTCCTTGTCCTTATTGGATCACTCATAGATACAGTGCTTGTAATAGATTTACAAATCGTCTCCCCCCTTGGAGTGAAAAGCAATCTATAGCTTTCATTTTGCATTCAATGACTAATATCAGAAAATATCTCTTTTCAGCTTGGGTGCAATGATTCGTTCTGAATCCACTGGGATAATCCTGAACGACGAAATGGACGATTTCTCAACACCCGGCACAGTGAACTCGTACGGTCTGCGAGCGTCTCCTGCCAACTACATCGTACCAGGGAAACGACCCCTCTCGTCGATGTGCCCTACGATCGTAACCGATCGGCACGGGGATGTGCGAATAATAGCCGGAAGTGCCGGTGGTTCACGAATCACAACGGCCACATTTCTGCTCCTAGTGCGCCATCTGTATTTTGGCGAAGATCTCGAAACAATCATCAACAGCCAGCGAATCCACCACCAGCTGGCGCCCATGTCGGTGGAGTACGAGCAAGGCTTTGATCAGAATGTCATCGACGGACTGGTGGAGCGAGGCCACGTCGCCAAGCAAGCTGCTTCTGATGCTGGTTTCGCTGCCCTGACGGCGATCATCCGGGATAAAGAAGATAAGCTTTCGGCGACGTACGACCCTCGACGAGCGGGTAGCACAAATATATTTTACTAGCTTAAGTTGTTTGTAATAAAATGTTACTTTTTTGTAAATGTATTGTTTGTTTTATTGCAGTTATTTGTGGTAAATACGAATAATTGATCAAATATGCGTTAACCTAGGGAAAATATCGGTTTAGGAGATATTTCAACCTATTCTGTTTATGATTGAGACCATGTGATTAACAGAAAAAAAAATGCTCTAAACGTTGCAAGATTGTGAAAATAAAGAAAATAACAAATCTTTTTGCAATTCAAATTTTAGGTATAAACTTTTGGTCGTTTGAATTCATTTGCAATTCAATGATCAATGCATTTTTTATTTATACTTATGCATCATATCAAATTTTCTATAAACTTTTCAACTGTTCTGAAGAATTATTTATATTTTAATAATTTCTATTCTTAACAATACGGATAATAATACGTGATCGCGAAATTCTAAGTTTTTGACTTCGATGGCCTTACGATTGGAAGCATGGTTCATGGAACTGCAGATCTTTTACCTTCATCCGGAGTACCCGCATACACGCCGATATCGTAGCGCTGCTGGAGGTGTGCTGAACAGTATCCAAGTTGTGAACGACTGTATCATTGCTGAAGGCTGGGAACACCGTTTATTATGATGGGCAACATTTGGAGGGGCGTGATCGGTTGGTGACCAATCTGCGAAAGAATATGCAGGTTGAGGACCGATTCTTCAACTTCAACATAATAAACCTGCACAGCCCTCACTCCGAAGCACTGATGATGATGAGGATGCGCTGCGCGGTAGCTGGAACTCGAATACGACCGCTGCCCAAGCCACGATTAAAAATCACAATAAAATATTTAAAGGCCAAAAGGAGAAATTTAGACAAGCAATTGGGAAGTTGTGCACCCACCAACTAACGCAGATCAGTACAATAGATGGGATCGCAAATTGACCACGTTATGATTGATGGACTGCACTTCTCCGACATTATCGACGTCAGGAATTATCATGGCACTAACAACGATTCTGATCACTATTGAGCTTCTCGGGAATTTTTAGCTTTTCGACAAGTTTCTCTTCGACCTCTAGGTTGCGCGCCAGGGTATAATGTGTGTTGGGCACTTTGCGACGATTAACTCGAATCCGCAAACCAGCGCACAATTTGCGCACTGATTGCCTATGCGCCAAGTTTTTCACTAGCCAAATCACTATTAATCAGTGGTTTAATGAAGTAAAAGCGTTGCTACCGTCAATAATATCTTTGTTGTACATTATTTCCAGACATAAGGAAGTTCAATGTTTATGACAAAAAATGGAACCGAACCCTAAGAGAGATAGAGCTCTTGGCACGAACCATTTTGACACTTGTTTATTTACATTTTGTATGGCGCGCAATCCGGCGCTTGGGCTGTCGGCGCACGAGTTGTTGGCCGGTATGCGGATTTCAGAAAAGATTCGCAATACCTGATCATGGCTAAACTGCACCCACTAACCCTCCTGATAGGTTTTTCGCACCACGATAACGAAGTAACTGATCAGCGTGTCTGTCTGGGTCATATTGATCCCAATATCCTAATAGGGTTAATAATGTACGGTACCGACGGCCACCTCGGTACGATGTAGAGCGACTGAAACATCCGAGTGGCGCTACTGTATGGGCGCAGAGTTTCGAGACAGCGTTGTCGGACAAGGGTGTGCTTGATGTGGCTCTTCTGGAGGATTGCTGGAGTACAGTCAAAACAGCTATTAACCTTTATTAACAGCGCAATCGAGAGCTGCATCGGATACCTACGTGGAACGGAATCGACGGAACTAACGGTTCGACGAGGAGTGCATGGCGGATTTTGTAGGGGAAGAACTCAGCGCGGGCGGTAATACTACAGCATCAAACCCGACACAAACTGAAGCAATACAAACAGAAGCGGAAACAACAGACCCACCCTCTTCTTCTTCTTCTTAATGGCTCTACGTCCCCACTGGGACTTGACCTGCCTCGCTTCAACTTAGTGTCTTTGAGCACTTTTGCAGTTATTCATTAAAGGGCTTCCTTTGCCTGCCATTGCATGAATTTGTATATTGTGTGGTAAGTACAATGATACACTATGCTGCCCATGTTCGCATAGTCGACGTCACCAACATTGGCAAAGTCAGCATACCCAAGCTAATATCTTACGCATCTGCTTATATGTGACTAGTTTTAATCAATATAACATAAGATCTAACCTTTAGTTAGATGATAACGTGGAAACAAATCTAGAATTACGAATTATTCATTGCTAAAATTTCAAAAGTGTATTGAAAACTACAGTGGCGCTAACGTCAACTATGCGAGATGAGCACCTGAATAGTGAAGAGGACGGATACGAACCAACTCCCACACTGAGGATCAGCTCAAAAACAACAAAGCAGCTGGTATGGATGATGAATAATTTGTAGTTCATGTCTTCGGCAGAGTTGCTAATCGAAAATATAAACCTTATATTCAATTGATCACTAGTTGGAAACTTCGTTACGAGATGGCACTGTTGTAAAATTTATTTGATTCGTCAATATCTCAGCTCAACAAAACGGTACAATTTGGGTGTTTTCTGATAAGTTATTTTTATTTGGTCAAGCTCAGTTCGTAGCAATGACTGTATCGTTAATTATGAGTACACTTTTGAGGCTCTCTATGAAAAGACTTTGTCTTATTTGTTAGCGTTGTTGTTATGTTATTAACGTTGCAAACAAACAATAACCTTCATTAAAAGTTAAAGTTTAACCTCAAGCGAACAAAACGAGGGCTTACGGAAGAGAAGAGAAAATGTATTGTGACCAGGTACTGCACTGAAAAAAGATTATCGTTAAGAAAATTAACAAAATTTGAAGGTTTAGTATCTGTGCGGTCCAAAATGCTATCAAACGGTTTGGTATGCATAACACACTAACATAATATCCTGGGCGCGGTATAAAATCAGGTTTGCCCATGCCAAATTTGGACAACAAGATGTGCAAGATCTTTAAAGGAAAAAAGAGGTATCCTTTAAAGATTGCTCTAAAAAGTATGAAACGATTATAGGTATGGTTCAACTTGTTCAACATGCAAAGGAGCGTAATTCCCTGAAGTCCTACCGAAAACAAAACTGTCCGAGACGCAGTCAGATTTGGTTAAAGCTCGGGCTCGGAATCTGTGCTACGATGATTTGAGTAAAAATAACATGTGCATTAGCGTGGCTCAAAATACCACATGTCAAAAAGTTCGATGAAAAAGGTAATTAAATTCTAATTATAGTAAAATTGCTTAAATCTAATAGTAGTTCCTATTGGACATGTAGCGCCCAGCTTTTTTTTTTCGTTCGGCTACTTTTGGTGAATTTCGTTCGGCAACCGTCGTCGCCGAATCGGGGAACTTCTGGTGGAGTGTACCGACATTTCCGTCTGGGTAAATACGACCCGTGTGCCCAGCAAAGGCCCGCCTCCAGTAGCCAGTTGAACGGAGGCGCGAGTGAAGTCGCACGTCCATTATAGTAGCGAGGTTCTCCCGTCGGTCGCCAAAATAGGAAACGTATTATTCCCCGCTCGATCATAGCAGGAATCTAAGTACGCGAAGCCGGGTCGCTGGGCTTTTAGTACCTTTCTATCGAGCGGCATCCACCGTGTCCCTCTCGAGTGAAACGAATCGGAATCTTCCAACCAGCCGCCACTCCCTCCGCACCGGTAATTCGGCCATGCCGCACACTGGTCCTTCGTCGTCACTGCGTGCCAAATAGCAGCACGGTCACGCCGGCGAACACCATTGTTGGCCGCCATCTCCGAACGTCGAAGCCGTCGCCATCTTCGAGTTACGTACCCCGTAACCGAGCATCGTACCGAAAAACCTGCGCATGTACGCGAGAGCTTTTGTACATGGCCATGTTTTGCACTTTTCTGTTCCTTATGAATATCTTCCGTCCAACACGAATGAATTTCCTAAAATAAATAGTAGAAAGTTTGAAATTCCGTTTAGTTCCGTTACGTTCCACATCGCTGAATTGAATAAACATACTCACTACCTTACGTTACGTCTTAGTTCCGTTACTTCACTCGGATGAGTAAGAATCCCTTCGATTTTCCCTAAGTATCTTTTAGCCTGTGAAAGCGTTAGAGTTAAATTTGCGTTCGAAGAATTTCTGTCGTTTACCAAGAATCGTTCAAAACCGTCCGTGAGTGAAATAATCACTTGCAAAGTCGGGCAAATTTCAACACGACCGGTGGTCTCTCTTTGAGAGTGGCGCTTTAAGCCACCCTGATTTAACCCTTAAAGGCGCACGACAATAAAAACTGATTTAAAAAATAAATTAATAATTAATAATAAAAGTGAAGGTCAATTATTTTGGAGCGTTTTTAGGTATGTTGTTTTAAAACGCCTACGGAATTCGTGGTATCGCCAATGAACTTCTGCGAAGCTATTTATCAGAAAGACAGCAGAAGGTTTCGATAGCAGGATCCAGCAGTGAATACCGTACCATCAAATGTGGCGTTCCACAAGGCAGTAACCTTGGTCCTTTGCTATTTTTGATCTACGTTAATGATGTAGCAAAACTCCAAATGGTAGGTCAACCAAGATTGTTTGCTGATGATACTGCCATTTCCTATAAAAGTCATTCTGTCTATGACCTGTATAGAATAATGTCTAATGATCTGCATTTAGTTATGGCGTATCTTGAGAACAACTTGCTATCTCTAAACCTAAAGAAAACGAAAGTTATGGTTTTCGGTGCCAAAGACAATCAAGCTGCTCCGTATCCCGTTCTGTCTATAAATGGTGAAGTAATAGAGGAAGTGTCCAATTTCAAATACCTGGGTGTCCATTTCGAACTGGAAACGGGGAAACTGTCAAAATACGTGCCAAAACACGTATTACTTAAAATATATTTTGCTTTTGTGCACAGCCGATACCAATACGGAATTGCGGTCTGGGGCACATCATATAATACATATCTAAGAGAGGTTCAGATTCAACAGAATCGTTGTATTACAGCAATTTTTAAGCTGCCTCTCCTGTATCATACGAACGAGCTTTACAACACATCGGATCACAATGTTTTGCCAATAGGGTGTCTCTTCACTTCCCAAATATGTATCACCATGTACAAAATACTGAACAATCTGAACCTTCACCATAACTGGTCATTCAATGCAGCAGAACACCACCACCACACCCGATACGCCCATCTGTTACAACAGAGTTTTTTCCGAACAGAGGTAGGAAGAAGAAGATTCTCTAACATAGGACCCAGCATTTTCAACCAGCTTCCTGAAAACATCAAAAATTCCCCATCTGTTAATAGTTTCAAGCGTAGTCTGATTAGCCATATGAAGTATAATATTGATTGCTATATCATACGTTAGTGATTAAGATTTCTTGATTTTCGATAACTAAGATACGAAATCTAATTAAAATTTTACGCTCCGTTTTTTTTTTCAATCCGTCAAGGGAAATTTAGAAAATAATTTTCAATGTGAACTTTCAAGTGCTTTTATTGAATTTCTTTGGACAACCATATCATCTATTTCGGCGCTATCCATCGTCTGTAGCGAACCCAAGAATTTGTGTCGGCGGAAAGAGCAAACGGGAATAGTTGCTTTGGATAAGGGTAACAGGGAAGGATCTTCAAGTTCGGTAAGCTCGTTTCATGCTTTTTTAATGTTATAACCGTACAGTTAAAAGCCGGAGTTCGAGCCGAAAATCGTTTGTTTTTTCGTTGTGCGTCGGACGTTCGTGGTGGATGTGGTGCGCTGGATAGAGGACCAGATCCGCTGTACAGCGCACTACGCGCGGCGTTGGGTTTCACGTACGGATTTGCAGAAGAATCGGTGTTCGCGTGTGGACGGCTTCAGGTTTCAACCGCGACGACAATTTATTGTAAAAATTAGTTTCTTCAGCTGTAGAGCTCTACTGTGTGGATTGATTGGCCTATAAATTTAGTTATAGTGAATCTTGATTATTGTAACGTAAAGAAGTATTCCCTGAATGTGACGCGTGTGTGGGGGCGGTTTCGAGGGAAATTTTTCGCGAGTGCATGGTTCATAGCAAAACAAGAATCGGTATGGTGGTTGTAGCAATTTGTTTACCAAGACAAAAATCCCTAACACATCTTCCCTTTCCATTTCCGAACTCCTAGTGATTTTTCGTAGTAACGCAGAGAATTCCTCGGTTATTGGCCTAAGCGAGATTCACGTCATCACTTCCTTCCCTATCCTCAATTGACCTGCATTCGGACGCGGCCGGCGCTGGTATTGCTTATTGAAAAGTATTGGGATGTCAGCATTTACACAATGAGGAGAAAGCTAGTCCCAAGCATCATCTGTTGGTTCTTTGTGTAAATGCAGATGTCCTTGCAATAACAGAGGAGCATCCGCGGGCGGTCAATCATGCTCATGCTCAACTAAGATACGAAATCTAATTTTTATTGTTTGTTAACTATTAGCTAGTAATCCAACGCAACCCTTTCAAAGAACAAAGGTTCATTAGGGTTTGTAATTGTAACTAACTATATATTAAGCCTAATATTGATAATAAATTGAATTGAATTGAATTGAAAAAAACAACATTGCGCTTTTAAGGGTTAACCAAATCCCACCTCGAATATGTTACTGCCGACCCTGAGAGAGGATTACGCCGGAGCTAGCCGGATTATTTCAGTAGCGAGATCCCGCGAGTGTTGTTCATGACCGAGATAGAAAAGCTGCAATCGCAAATCGTGTGTTATGTTGGAAAATGGTTGATTTAGTTTTGTAATTTCATCATGTTGGACTATAAATAAATGCAGCATGAACATGATCTGCAAAACAGTTCGAATGACCCACATTGAAACAGAGCACATCTTTTAGTTGCATAAACAACTATTACGTGAATAAATATGAGGCAGTTGAACTCTAATCTTAAGGCTTGTCACAAAAATGTAATTATGTTTTACAAATATCTCAAAACCCAAAATATCACTGTACATTACAATTCATTCTAGATTCTCTCGTATATTTTTTCGCAGAAATCCATATCGACGGAAGATCACACTCATCGCATTCATCCTAACTATAATCATAATCTCACTGGCTGCGGGCCTATACTATGGACTGGAGAAACGTGACTCACAGCAAATTTCCTCTGACCAGCATGGGGGAGCAGTGGTCGCCAATGGGCACGAATGTGCAGCAATTGGAGCGCAAATTCTTCGGATGAACGGAACGGCAGCCGACGCCGCCATAGCAACTCTCTTCTGCGAGGGGGTGACGTGTCCTCAGAGCATGGGCATCGGAGGAGGTTTCCTACTGACGATCTACGACAGAGCCAATGACCGCGTAGAGACACTGAATGCCAGAGAAACCGCACCGGCTGCGGCCACTGAGGACATGATGGTCAAACCGGGCAATTCTACCAAAGATGAACGGGGACTTTTGATAGCCGTACCCGGCGAATTGAAAGGGTACTGGGTTCTACACCAAAAGTATGGCAAACTAGAATGGGGCACATTGGTTCAACCTACCATCGATTTGTGTAGGAAGGGCCACATGGTTACCGGATATTTAGAACGAATCTTGGCCAGAACAAGAGTTAAAATTCATGCGGAGCCATCGCTACGCGAGATATTTATCAATCCGAGCACGAATGACACGTGGAAGGAAGGAGACTACATCAAACGATTGGCGCTGGCCGATAGTTTGGAGATCATTGCCAACGAAGGGGTGCACGCTTTGTACAGCAAGAATGGAACTCTGTTGCCGAAACTGATGCAAGATTTGAAAGGGTTCGACAGCATTCTCACAGAGGACGATTTTTATAACTATGAGTAAGTTAACAAATCCATCATCATTTTTACTTGTTTTATATTATAGGGTGTGTACTTAACTTTGGCAATTTAATTTATTCAATATCCTTCCTATGATCTTTTTTCTTGGCGAATAGCTGTAGCGTTTTATTGTAAACATACTCTACTTTGCGCACCTAGTGACTAACTTTTTGACTTTTCAAAAAAACGTCATAAAGCATTGCTGAATAATAATGTAACCTTTTATTTCATGGACGATTATCTAAATATTGAGTTTAGACATATACAAACAATATAAAATTATAAAATATTGACTTTCAAGATGTTGTGTTCACCAAAATGCTCTAAGTTTGGTGCGTACACGATAGTGTGAAAAATCTTACGCTACAACAATATTTTCTAACTTTTACTACAGTTTAAGAGGTTACATACCTTGCGGGGATAAAAAAAATCGAACTTATATTATTGCATAATCTGAAACTATACTAGTTTGACAAATTTCATAAAGATTGGTGCACTAGAAGCAAAGTTACAGCCCATTGTAGCGCTCACCATCCACAAGGACAAGGCAAAGCGCGAAACTTTAAACGCGATTATCTTGAAATACAGTATTTTCTCGAAATATAGTGTTTTTGAAAAGTGCCGTTGCGGTGATTACATAACATTCTTCTCAATATACTTTTCTAACCCATTCCAGACCCAAGTGGGAAGCTCCTTCAACGGTAACGGTTCGTGATAAAAGTGAAGTGCATTCATTCCCACTACCTGGAAGTGGAACGCTACAGAATTTCATGCTGAAAGTCCTAGATGGATACAACGATCTGAACGTAACGGACCCCTTGACCTGGCACAGAGTCGTAGAAAGTTTCAAATTCGGGTACGGACTTCGAACGAAGGTAGGGGATCCGACGTTCCTCCTCACATCATCACACGGTTTGTTGGCAAATCTATCCAGTTCAAGTTACGCGGAGTACATTCGCAGCCAAATCCACGACAATGAAACCTTTGGCAAGTATAGTCACTACGGAGCCGAGTTTGCCAATCCAGAGGACCACGGCACAGCGCACGTTTGCGTATTGGCAGCTAATGGAGATGCGGTGTCCGCCACCAGCACTATTAACTATTTGTAACTTAACAAAATATACTTTGGTGACTAGACGATGCAATCCTAATGTATAACCACTTTTCAGACTAGGAGCCAAGATTCGTTCCCGATCCACCGGAATCATCCTGAACGATGAAATGGACGATTTCTCGTCACCAGGGACGATCAACACCTATGGTTTGCCTCCATCGCCGGCAAATTTCATCACTCCTGGAAAACGTCCGCTCTCCTCGATGACACCCACGATAGTAACGAACAAAGCCGAAGGTGTTCAAATGGTGGTTGGCGGAGCTGGTGGGTCACGGATCACCACCGCCACCGTTACCCTGCTGCTGCGGTATCTATTCTTTGGAGAGGATCTTGATACGGTGATGAACGCCAGGCGTCTCCACCACCAGTTGGCTCCCATGTGGGTGGACTATGAGGCGGGCTTTGACGAAACCATTCTGGAAGGATTGCGAAGACGAGGGCACGATGTGCGAGAGAAGACGCCGGATGCAGGCTTTGCTGCGGCGACAGCAATCACCAAAAATTCAAACAATGTGGTATCTGCAGCTTTCGATTCGAGGCGAGGTGGCAGTGTAGAACTAGTGGCATAGTTTTACGCATAGACTGGTTAGAGCTGTATCAAATACAGATTAAAACGTACACCGTGCATGTTTTATTACAATATCACATCCACGAAATATGTTTAGGGGAGACTAAGGGGGGAAGACATGATCTCTTTTTCTTAATTTGGCTTCAATGTTAAACATAAAACTCAAACGGGTTTTCATACAGAATGTCAAGCAAAAATCTGTTGCAAGTTTATACGTGCTAGTAGGACTCCAAACTGTGATTTTAGAGGCATGCATTATGATGCATCAAAAAAAGTGACACTGGGTCCCAGTTTAAGAACCTAATTCATCAGCTTCTTCTTCTTTACGACTCTACGTATCCACTGAGACTTGGCCTGCCTTGCTTCAACTTAGTGTTCTTTTTTTCTTCCCACAGTTATTAATTAAAGGGCTTTCTTTGCCTGTCATGTATGAATTTGTATATTGTGAGGCAAGTACAATGATACACCATGTCCAGGGAGTCGAGAAAATTTCCCGACCGGAACGGGAATCGAACCCGTCCTCTCCGGATTGGCGATCCATAGCCTTAACCACTAGGCTAACTTAGCGACCTAATTCATATAAAGATTAAAGCTCAAGAAACCATCATTCAATCATCAGCGGTCATCATTTATTCAAATTATTTTTTTGTTTTGCTCAAAACTACATAGCTGTTGTACGGACGGATGATTAATCCAAAATCTCAGAAGCAAACTAGGTATTTGTCTCTGGTAAGCTTTAAACTAAACCTAATTTAAAAATATATAGGAAATGCCGAAATGCATGCTGCAATCTCTCTTTCGTTTCTATTGTGCTACTTCTTTATCTATTCAGTTATCTCGGTCCTATTTATCTACGTCCGTGATTTCGGGACCGTTGCTATCGTTTCCCGTTTCGCTCGATGATCGTTTGCCTCATTGCCAAATTGATTTTAACGGAGAGGTGGCTCATCGTAACATCCCTCCCACCCGTGAACCTGTATGACGTCCTAGGATTTCTCTATGGAGCCACCATCATGATCGACAGTTTTACCGCTCTCTACAATGTCTAGTGGAGCTAGCTTCACCGCGGGTCTTCGGAATACTCCTGATGCTGTGCGTACTTGTGCTTGACGTACTCGTTCGTCTTTCCCGCCGATCACTAGTCGACAAAATTGAAACTTTTTTCACGCACTTTGACTATTTGTTCCATTTCTAATGGAATTTGGCCCGCTGAATCCGAATCTGACTTCAGAATTCCTGTAACACGTACAGTTTTTGAGAAAAATAGGGTTTTATTCACAAATTTTCATATTTTCAAAGAAACTTTAATATTGTCTTTAAAATTTTAAATTTTTCATCTGCTCATTATAACCAATATTCATATTCAATAGATTTTGATCCACTGAGTCTGAATCTGACCTAATAATTTTAGTAATACGTAATTTTTTTGAGAAAAATTAGGTTTTATTGGCAATTTTTATATTTTTCAATTTTCCATCTGCTCATCATAACAAATATTTTTATTCAATAGATTTTGATCCACTGATTCAGAAACTGGCCTAAGAGTTTCTGTAACACTTAAAATTTTTGAGAAAGTAGGGTATTATTCACAAAATTTCATATTTTCAGAGAAAACTTAATATTGTCTTTATAATTTCAAATTTTTCATCTGCTCATTATAACCAATATTCATATTCAATAGATTTTGATCCATTGAGTCATAATCTGACCTAATAATTTTAGTAACAAGTATTTTTTTTTTTAGAAAAATTGGGTTTTATTCACAAATTCCATATTTTCATAGAAAATAGACTATTGTATTTATAATTTTATTATTTTATTTGCCCATGTTTTCCAATATTTATATTAAATAAATTTTCATATTATGATTTGAAATCTGACCTAAAAATTTCTGCAATACGTAAAATTTTTGAGAATAATAGAATTTTTAATACAAAATTTCATATTTTCATAGAAAATAAACTACTGTCTTTATAATTTTAATTTTTTCATAGAAAATAAACTACTGTCTTTATAGTTTTAATTTTTTTCTATCTGCTCATCTCAACCAATATTTGTATTTAATAGATTTTCATATACTGATTCGGAATCTGACCTGCTGATTCAGAATGTGGCCTAAGAATTTCCGTAACAGTAAAATTTTAGTAGGGATTATTCAAAAATTTCATATTTTCATATGTCTTTATAACTTTAATGTTTTTATCTGCTCATCTTAACCAATATTTGTATTTAATAGATTTTTATGTTCTGATTCGGAATCTGACCTAAGAATTTCTGTAACACGTAAAATTTTAGAGAAAAATGGAATTATACAAAAGAAATCATATTCTCATAGAAAATAAACTGTTGGCTTCATAATTTTCATATTTTTATCTGCGCATCTTAACCAATATTTGTATTTAATAGATTTTCATATACTGACCTAAAAATTTCTGTAACACGAACAGCTTTTAAGAAAAACACAAAATTTCATATTTTTAGAGAAAATAAAATACTGTCTTTAAAATTTTATCTCCTCATCTTAACCAATATTTAATAGATTTTGATCCAATGATTCAGAAACTGACCTAAGAATTTCTGTAACCCATGATTTTTTTGAGAAAAAATAAAACCCCATTATAGCGCAGGTTAATTAGGTTGTTACCCAGAAATGTAAGTAGATCATTTTTTTTGTATATGCTATTGAATCAATCGAAATATATTTGCAACTTTGAAGCTGCCCAGTTTGGCAACTACCCAGACTGTGTTTTCCTTTTACTTACGCCAACAATTATTTTTCTTAAAAATTGTACGTGTTACAGAAATTCTTGGGTCAGATTTCGAATCAGTATGTATATGTAAATCCATTAAACATAAATATTTGTTAAGATGAGCAGATAAAAAAAAATAAAATTATAAAGACAATAGTTTTTCCATGAAAATATGGAATTTTGTGAATAAAATATTTTTCTCAAAAATTTTACGTGTTACAGAAATTCATAGGTGAGAATACGAATAAGTGAAATAGAATCTTTTAAATATCTAATATGAATTAAGATGAGTAGATAAAAACTTTAAAAATGTAAAGACAATATTTTATTTTCTTTGAAAATATGAAATTTTGTGAATAAAACCCCATTTTTCTCAAAAACTGCACGTGTTACAGAGATTTTTAGGTTAGTTACCGAATCGGTGGATTAAAATCTAATAAATACAAATATTGACTAAAATGAGGAGATAAAAAATTAAAATTAAAAAGACAATAGTATATTTTCTTTAAAAATATGAAATTTTGTAAATAAAGCCCCCTTTTTCTCAAAAAAATTACGTTTTACAAAAATTATTAGGTCAGATTCTGAATCAGCGAATCAAAATCTATTGAATTTAAATACTGGTTATAATGAACAGATAAAAAAATTATAAATATTAAGACAATATTTTATTTTCTATAAAAATATGAAATTTTGTGAATAAAACCCTATTTTTCTCAAAAACTGTACGTGTTACAGCAATTCCGAAGTCAGATTCGGAATCAGCGGGCCAAAATCCTTCGGAAATGGATCAAGTGGTCAAAGTGCGTGATCTACTGTCGACCAGTGAACCCTTTTCTACACGTCCGCGAACCCACTAATGACGCGCCGTTCCACCACCTACAAGAACCAGATCACCAACTTTCAGGTCCCACGTTTCCGCAAACTATTTGGTCCGGCGAGTGATGATGGTGCGCACTCCTTTACCCACCTACGCCATAGCTCGTCGCAAATCGATTGTGACAGTTTCCAGCTACTTCGCAAGTCCCCTTGCTGCACTATTGGCTCGGATGGCAGAGTCTTCAGACCACTGGAGTTGCCCAAAAAAAAGTGGTTCAGTTTGAACGATTGCTTGATCTGCCGACTTAAGAGAGATGTAGGTGAGAGGCCAGGAGTTTATGATACACATTTAATTTTGAATGCCGTGTTCGGTAATTTTTTGACGAAAATAGGACAGTTGAATACAGCAATAGTGAAGCCCGCATCCTGTAAGTACGTTCCGTTGTCCCTGTAGATTTCAGCTGGCGGCCCTCCTAACTCTGACAAACATCGCACAGTGGAAAAAATAGGTATAAAACGCGAATAAATACAATATCTCTGCTCGGAGTGGATGGATTCGAATGAATTTTTGACACAAACTGTAAAAATCTCTATAGTTTCAGATAAGGAGGGTGCCATTTACCGCACGATGCTGGAAATAAGTGTATTGGACTCGTTTTACCCCGCTCTCTCTCTCTCACACACACCTTTTTGATAAAAACCTCATCTATTTCCGACTGACGTGCAAAATAAATGACTCATTTTACTCGTATTTATGTAAAAACTTCCATAGTATCGGTAATTTGATATAGAGTTGGCCCTGCTCTTATGAAATGCGTTCCACTCCGGGCGAAGTAGCATGTGAAATTTCCAAAAATATAGGGGATATCGGGGTTATTTGAAGATATTTCAATTTTCCATTCGATACTACGGAAGTTTCTACACAAACACGAATTTAATAAATCATTTATTTTGCACTCCAGGATTTTCCTAAAATGGTGAAAAATAGAGAGTGGGGTAAAACGGGCCCGATACACTGATTTCCAGCATCGTGCGGCGAATGACACCCTCCTTATCTGAAACTGTAGAGATTTTTGCAGCTTGTGTCAAAAGCTCATTCGAATCCATTCACTCCGAGCAGAGATATTGAATTTTTCCGCGTTTTATATCTATTTTTTCCCATTGTGCATCGGTTCGAAATAATCTACTCCAACGGATGTAAATGGTCGGACGAAAGCTTGCAGTCGAGCCGATGAACGGTGAAAGTGGAGCCATTGGTGGAAGTTGTGGACGACTTTTCTTCACGCGACAAAAGGCAAATTCTCTTGAAACCTTCTGGACGAAAATTCGCAGCTTTGGCACTTCAAATCGTTGCCGCAATTCGTTTACGACAGTTTCCCTGATTGCATGGTGGAAGCGGCGGTGATAAGTTGGAAAATGGGATGATGCCGGGGTAAAACAGCAGGGAATCTGGCTTCAACTGGTGCGAATGCTGCAGCGCCAATACGGCCCCCCATCCGTAGGATTCCTTGGTCGTCCAGAAATGGCCATACTTTGCAGATCGGGCTCGATTTAGACACGCGAGCATGCCGCATATCCGGTGATACTTGCGTCGGAGACAGGACAGCTATTTCTTCAGGAAAGCCATCCGCTTGAGTTAGTTTCCACAACGCTTCCTCTGCACGTTTCAATTCAGTTTGGTTGAGGAAGCCTTGTAGAGCTGAACTCCTCCGTTTATGACGAAGATTGTCTACGAAACTAAAAGCATACGCCATTGTTTGCTGCATCCTCTCGTAATGGCAGAATCTTGTGGCATTTATCAGCGGGACTGCCGACCAGTGCGCATGAACTGACCAAAATTCTTCTTGAGTCGAAATATCTTGACGACGTTCCGACCGAGGTTCTTTATTTTGATAAAAGAAAGATGGACCACGAAACCACGAATGTTGTGCTTGGAATACAATATTTATCCCACTTTGTGACTATATCCGCCACATTGGCCTTTGTCGGGACTCGTTTCCACTTTCCAACCTTGAGGATCACTCAGAATCAAAATGCCCATTTGAACCGCAACGAACTTCTGGAACTGGCGGTGATCTGATAGCATCCACGCTAGTACTTACCTTACCGGTCAGGCTAAGGCCGGGGTGGCCTCTGCTGTACATAGTAGCCGCCTCCACTCCACTCGGTCCATGGATGTTTGTCTCCAGTTCCGCACTCTGCGTAGGGTCCGCAGATCGTCCTCCACTTGGTCGACCCACCTAGCTCGCTGCGCTCCACGTCTTCTTGTACCGGTCGGATGGCTCTCGAGAACCATTTTAGTCGGGTTGCTCGATGTTGAGCCGCGGCGTTCGACTTCGACGCGTGGTGATAACTGTCGAAAGTTTTGAGCGCATGCATACAGCGACTAAGTAGTGATCCGAATCTATATTCGCACTGCGGTATGTGCGGACGTTGGTTATATCTGAGAAGAATTTACCGTCGATTAGAACGTGGTCGATTTGGTTTTCTGTTTGATGGTCGGGTGATGTCCAGGTGGCTTTGTGGATATCTTTGCGGGGGAAGAAGGTGCTTCGGACTACCATACCACGGGAGGCTGCAAAGTTTACGCATTGCTGGCCGTTATCATTCGATACGGCGTGCAGGCTGTTTCGCCCGATTACCGGTCTGTACATTTCCTCCCTTCCTACCTGCGCGTTCATGTCGCCGACCACGATTTTCACGTCACGCGGCGAGCAACCATCGTATGTTTGCTCTAACTGCGCGTAGAACGCTTCTTTCTCGTCATCGGGTCTCCCTTCGTGTGGGCAGTGGACGTTGATGATGATGTATTTGAAGAAACGGCCCTTAACTCTCAACATGCACATCCTTGCGTTGATCGGCTGCCACCCGATCACACGTTGTCGCATCTTGCCCAACACTATGAATCCTGTTCCCAGTTCATTGGTGGTGACACAGCTTTGGTAGAAGGTAGCCGCTCGATGCCCGCTTTTCCACACTTTCTGTCCAGTCCAACAAAGTTCCTGCAACGCCACGATGTCGAAGTTGCGGGGATGTAGTTCGTCGTAGATTATCCTGTCACATCCTGCGAAACCTAGTGACTTGCAATTCCATGTTCCAAGTTTCCAATCGTAGTCCTTATGTCGTCGCGTGGGTCTTTGCCGATTGTATCGAGTCGTATTTTCTCCTATGTTATTCGCAATGGGGATTTTTACGGGTAGCTTATTGGGCCTACGCCAACACTCCTGTCTCGCCGGAGGGCCATCGTGCCAGTTCTGTTTAACGTCCCAACCAACACTGGGACGACCACGCTGATGGGGCTACCACCTTGGATCTAGCTGGGCGTGGTGCAGCGTTTCTTACTCAGCCGCTGGATGCCAGAACAGACGCTGTTTGAGCCGCACCTCCTTGGTGAACAGACACTCGGATCGTACCTCCTCAATCTAGCTGAAGTCAGAAGGACAACAGTGCCCAGGCTGCACTACCAGCTAAGCACATAACTCTTAGCTGGCGGTCTTTGTCATCGCTTGACCCGTGGAAGCATGAGGTAGGAACTTGTGAGGACCAGAGCTATATTGGACGCTCTCCTTATCGACTCACCGTTTTGCAGCCCAAAAAACATCCACGCTAGTACGGTTGTCGAATCAGTCTCACGGCGTGTGTATGGGAAAGGTTTATAACAAAAAATTGGGCATCGCCAAATTTTTCGCTATTCAAAAATAGAGACTTCCAGCTTTCATTTGCACGGTCCCTCAAAAAAATCCACCGAGGGATCTCGAACAACTTTTTCAGAATACTGTTTTTCCCCATACAAAATGAACGGTTCCAAATTAATCCCTATTTCTACTTAACAAACATACCCAATTTTTGTATGAAAAAGTTCCCCCGATGGAATATTTCGATGTTGGGCTTGAATGAAAGCTAGTAGCGTCAACTTTCACGTAACGTAAAAATTAGCGATGCCTATTTTTTTGTAATAAATTTCTTATACCAGACACACCGTGGTCTATAGATATCCTTTAGGCACCAAAAATTCATGCATGATTACTCAGAGCAGATTGGAGGTATTGAGCACTGAGAACAGCAGCCTTTAACTCTAATCGTAGGATGGAAAGAGTCTTTAGGAGCGTCACTCTGTTTTTCGATCCAGCCAGAGCTAATTGAATACCACTTTCACTCACTAGTCGGATGTTTACGACGCAGCAGTATGCTGTTTCTATAGCGTCAACGAATACGTGGATCTCTTATCGATTGCCATTGCTGGAAAAGGTGATGGAGAAGTAACACCGTGGAACCCTTAATGTGTTCAACTGATCGAAAAAATCCACCCATTGGGGCCATTGTCGAATGTTATTTTCGATGATCGGTTCATCCCAACCTGTTTCAGACGCCCAAATTCCTTGGATAAGAAGGCCCAAAATTCGTGACGTTGTACGTGAAGCAGTCCACACTGGCCATCCACTTTATCCACAAAACCGATTCTGTGTTTTCAGTCCTTTTCAAGGCCATTTCCTTAATTGGATCTCCCGATTCTTCTCCAACACCTTGCAGTTTCACCTCATTCACAACTTCTATACCTTCCTGGACCATCTGGAAGCTATCCAGGTAGTTGTCTACATAGTGGTGCTTGGTGATGACGACCGTACCTTGTGAATATTGCTCGGAAAATTTTGCGGCGTTTAGTTTGGGCAGATACGTGCGAACTTGTAGAGTAGACACAAACGTCGCAACCCAATATCACGCCACAAAAAGCACTGAGAGAGACGGACTTGTTCTCTGTCTTTAATCTGGTGGAACATTTCCCGTATATCGTACGGCAACCGGGAATTAGCGGAAGGAGCTGAGTACGGCGAGCAACGGTGCCAGTAGATCAGTTTGGAATTGAAGAAACAGATCCCACTGACTGTAGCTTTGGCATCCCAAATCAACCGAACTTTCTGCTTTCTGTGATGTTCAACTACTCCTAACGGGAGGAATCACAATCGGCTGCGATCCACTGAGTCCAGTTTCACTTGAGTCGCCCTGCGCGTGTAACCTTTACGCTCATAGACGTGAATTCGTTCACGTACTCGATATCCGAGCTGCGGCTCTTTAGCGAATTTCCTTTCCAATCCCACCAGTCGTCTAGACACCATCGCGTAGCTGTCAGGGAATTCTGGATTATCCGTTCGCCATAGAAGTCCCGTCTCGAAAAAGTCACCAATGCGTCGGGTCGTCTGTTCGAGAATCAACCTCGCTCAATTATCTTCCTCCGCGTCTAGGGGTTCGTTGCGATTGAAGATGCCGTCATTCTCCAAGGCGAAAAAATCTCGCAACTGCTCGTTAATAGGCGATCCGTATCCGCAGTTGGCGAAGTGTGAAAATTAACCAGAGCTGCGTTTCCCCCTCTGTCACCAGCACACCCATAAACGATCCACCCTAGGCGACACTTTGCAGCAACTGGGTCACACATTTTCATAACTCTCCATTGGAAGACTGCGGAGATATAGGAAACGCTGAGACAATTCTCCATAGTTGAGCTGCTGAGGACAGTCAGCTTGAAGGTCGAACTTGTCAGGACCACATTTTCCTGATATCCCCAAGTTCACCTCCTGGGCTGACCTGGACTGATTTTGCTTAACATTACCTGTCCACTGGAGAGTTAAAGCTGAAACGGGACCTTTTACTCCCAACAGCTTCGCGATTTTGTTTTCCAGCAATGTGATTTCCGAACCTTGGTCGATGAAAGGGAATACCGACACGCATCTGCCTTCGTTGTATAATATGACAGGCAATATGCGGAACAACGCCTTTGTTGAAGGTGTATCGGTAGATGAATAGTTGACATGGTGCGTCGATGAAGGAGAGTGACGGAGAGTATGGTGCTTCAGTCAGTACCCATCTACCGCACATCCTTGCCTTACCATTTGCTGTTCAGGCATGTTCTGCACTAGCCCTTCTTTTGTATAGTCTTCCACCGCTCGTCGACGTTCAACTCCATAGACTGAGAGCAATCCGCCGTCCTGTGACCCTCGCAAGTACAGACACCACAGTTGACTCCCGAAGTTGCCTGACCAACTCTGTTTACTGCTTGGATTATCGCTTTGTGAATGTGCATGGATCCCGGCATTCTTTCTTACTTTTTGCTTTTTGTGCTTATACGTCTTCTCGTGGACTGGAAGCTCGAAGCTCATCGCACTCGCTGCGTTGACCTGCTTTTCCATGATGCGCCCCAAGGTCTCTAAGAATGCCAACGGTTATTGGTGCTTGAAGGAAGCCCACTTCATTTCCATCGAACCTCGGAACTTATCTACCAGCTCCTGCATCATCATGGAGTTGGTGAGATATTACTACAACTGCACCACCAGGAGATGATAGACAAAATTCCCAACTGCCAAACCGAACTCGATAACCCTTTCCATTTAATCTTGTCTTGGACCTGGTGTACGACGAACCTTTTCGAGGAGCGATTTGAGTAGCAGCTCTAGTCGACCGTATACGCAGTGTCTCGATAGCGTGAAGCACCCTCTCTGGCAACATTAGTTTGCTGCAGATAGACCCAGTTAGGCATTACTGAAGCCGATTCAGGTTTTCAGCATTCGTGCAGCCGCAAGCAACTATTCATAGCTTCTGATGAACATGGGCCAGTCGATTGGGTTGCCATCGAATCTAAGCAGCTGTTTCCCCACTACCTGCCGCACTGCAAGCTGTGGCGGCTGAAGAACGACGAATTGTTCAGCCATAGCTGACTGTTGAACTGGATCTTACGGAGGCACGATCTCCTGTTGACGTCGATGGGACTGCCAATTTACTTGTGCATTCGATAGACCAATGTTCTGTAGAGCATACACTGGATTACTTGAGATGGCTGCTCGAAGACCACCGAGAGCGGTGTCGCTTCTGACCGATCATATCCATCATGTTGCCGCCGAGGCACTGTACTATGAGTCTCATCCTGGTTGCGAGGGCCGCCACCGTGCGGATGGCGTAATTGCTGCTCTACGAATGGATAACACAGCTGCTGCTGCGCTGTAAGCTGGCTCTGCTGATCCTCAGTCTGATTAGTCCGCAGCTTCAGTTGAATGTGAGGCTGCGAGTTCGCTACGTATCGTTGGAATGGTTGCACGATTCTACCGAGCTTGTAAGTGTTGTATAATTCGTGTCGTAAGTACTACCGAGAAGTTTGTGTGATTTTGTGTGAACCGTGAATGTGTATATACATGGCAGGTAGTATTCGTTATAAATGTAGGTTTTTCCCAGCTAATCTCCCGACAGCCGTAGGGCTAGCTAGGATCAGGCTCCACCACCCTACGAGATGACCGCCATCATCCACCCACCGAAGTACCGAAACCCACCGCCAGATGGACGGTTACCATTCTTGGAGCGGCCATGAGGGGTGGCGTAATGGGGCCATTAAGGAATGTACATAAGCCCTGAGGGGGCAATGACCGCGGAACGAGGTAAAGAACCTTGCAGTCAACCGATGTTCCAAATCCTTTTCACTTAGAAAAAGTTCTTCAGCGAAGACAGTTTGACTTTGAACGATAGTGAAAGGACGACTTTGAAAGCATAGTGAAAGGAAAGTGGATTAGTGAAAGAGGAGAGTAGTGACGAAAAGTGAATTGCAAGAAGGCGAAGTGGACATCAGAACCACCCCGTGCAGCGCCCTACGAAGCCCGTGAGTCCGTGAGCCATTCCGGCAAAAGCCGAAGACCGATCCGTTACAATATCGGTAGGACGCGGACGAGTAGTGAAAGCGCGAGTCCCAAGCCACCCCCGGAAACCGTGGAGAGCGAGCCGAGGAACCACGCCCGCACGCGAGTCACCGTTGGAGACGAGGAAGGAGAGGTGGTGGAGCAGAAGGAGAAGGGGCCCCGCAATAGAAAAGGTCAGATAGTTTGTAAGAAAGTGGGAGTGAGAGTGCCAGGAATAAGCCAAGAAAGTTGTAGTACAATAAACTGTTGTAACGTGTAAATGTGCTGTGGTTTTCCTCCATTTTATGTGAGAACTACCTGCCCGCGAGTAACGTGTAGTGAACGTGCCGACCCTGAGGCCATTGAGTCGGGGAGTCTCTGTAGTACTCCCGACTGACTACCCAATACTTACAAGCTGTAGAGTTTGGGACGAGCTTCCTGATGTTGGTAGCTGGGAAACTGTTGGGTGAAGGCCTCTATTAACCTTTTGATCCTCCTCCATATTTCCCAAAGTTATTTCATCGAAATTTTGATCTGTTGCCAACTTTTCACCTTCTCTCGTGAATCTGGAGCGGGCTCGTACCGCTGCCGCATCTGCATTCGGCCTTCGACATCTGCTTGATGAGGTCATTCTTTTTCCCCACCGATTCTCTCCGAATCAGTTGCTGTTTCGTCAGCAACGCCCGTTGTTCGTCCAGCTTTTGCTGGCGGAGCTGTCGTTGTTCTTCCATCCTCCAACTTCTTCTCCTCGATCTGACGCTGTTCTTCTTCCAGTTCCAGTCTCTTCAGCTCTTCCTGCTGCTTCATCTCTTTCTTCATTTGGGCCTCCAGTGCAGCTGCTTGAGCACTGCAAGTTTGGCTCGCCGGGATCGAAGGAATCTTTGAGCCTTTCCTCGAAGTTGATCTTCCACCGGATTTGGGGATCGATTGTCAGCTTTAACCCTTTGAAGCCGGAGGGGTCATATATGACCCCGGCGATGAAACCGAGCATAACAAACGTGTTCGACACCAGCGAGGTTGCGTCGACAGCCGCGAAACAAATCGGCTCCAAAAGGTTAAGCTGTTTCCCGCGCTTAGACTATTGCATACGTACTGCCGATCCTTGACGGTTTCATCAACGCCCGCACACGTGAAGTGTTCCCACAAATGGCATTTGTCGCAGGCAACCAGTTGGACACCGCCCATACTCTATAAGAAGTTCTTAGAACCATCATAAAACCAAACTAAAAGGTATTAAGCTATATGACGGTTCTCAAAGCTTCTTCAAGACTAATTGGTCATGTTAGTTGGACGTCTTATCGTGACCTCCATCCATTGCACCTATAAACGTACAAAGAATCTTAAAGAAAATGCACGGATGATCAGGTATTTGCTTTCGAGGTTTTGGAGAAATCATCCGTATAGTCATGATTGAAAATGGTTTCACTTGACAGAGAATCAGTAGACTTCGCTGTACCAGGCGGGAGAAGACCTGGAAACACAAAACGTTCCGTTTCGGCGAAATCGGAGGAACAACGTCGTAGACCATCGAAGATGTAGTTCTACTATATATCCGGCGATTATAGTAATGGTACTCTGAACACTGGAGTCAGCAAGATATCGAGGTAGGTACCATCGTGGATTATGCGAAACCGCAATGGAATTGTCATCACAATAAATACTCCATGAACGTAGCTTATAAGCAATATGTGTGTATTCTGAATCTTTAAGCACAGAAAAAACGAACGTGACGCGCGGGGTTACTGGACTACATATCTGTTAAGAACTTATGCTTGGTTTTTGCTCCAATGATGTTACAGCATTTAGGATGATGAGATGATTTTGAATTTTATCTGTTAGATTCTACTAAACCATAGAGTGACATCAATTTTGTCATCTGTGGGCTACAACTGGTTTGATAGCGAGCTTAAACACAAAAGAAGTGTTGGGACAAACAATAATAAACAGGTGTAGAAGTTGAACGGTTTCGGGAGGATAATTCGAAATATTACGATATTTGACGAACAAATTAAAGGCATACATATGACAGCAGAGCACATAGTTAACACTCGGTGTCTGTATATTCGAAATATTTCGAAGTTGTCTCAAGGAGCTTTGATATAAATTGTTTCGGAGCTCTACCAAAAAAAATAAAAGATGCAGGATTGGTCACGTTTAATGATCCACGACAATAAAAAAGGGACTAAATGACATTCAATCCAGGATTTTTTGAAATACGACTGTATGGTTGACTCGCTTGGTTACCGGCTACGCAGTCTTGGGATTTAAAAAACAAGTTGTTTTATTCACCCGACGTTTCGACATAATAGTGTCTTCCTCAGGGGGAAATAATTACTACCGTTTTTGTCAATTGTTTTGTCTAACTGTAACTGTTCCTTTTTGTGTAGTTTTTAGTACATAGCTTCGGAATCATTAGGGATTCTGAAGTCATGTACCAAAAACGACACAAAAAGAGACAGTTACAGTTAGACAAAACAATTGACAAAAACAATAGTAATTATTTTACCCCAGAGGAACATCGGCATAAATTTTCCAAATTGAGGAGAACGTGTATATAGGTCTTACCAAACAATCCCATAATTGAAAATCAGGCATCTTGTACCGACTTTCTAAGCAGAATACCCTCTACGAATGAGTAAAATCAGTTTTGTACCTTTGAATTCCGTCCTCTTTTGAGTATCCTTTGACAGATATACTCAATAACTGACACTGAGGAAGATTACAAAAGTGGTAGTCGAAATACGCATATCTGTCAAAGGATAAGCAAAAGGGGGCGGAATTAAAAGGTGCAAAACTGATTACACTCATTCGTAGAGAGTATTCTGAGGGTTAGAAAAGTCGGTACAAGATAAATAATGCCTGATTTTCAATGATTTAAAGATCGTGCCAAGTAAACACACTGCTCAAGTCGCAATGCTTGTTGCATGCTTATGGTAAATAGGTATAGGTGTATAGTTGAATTATTCTGGAAAGGAACCCTAATAAAGCCAAATTGAAATTAGATACAATAGGATACAATGCGGCTACATTGAGCCTCCACTTTAATTGAACTGTGATTGTAAGAGTGATGCTTGCTTATGCGGTGTTCGGCTATTTAGCCGAATGTCGTTTGGTCGAATATCGTTTGGCCGAACGCTATTCGATCAAATGGGACGATAGATCGAATACACTGTGTGTATGCATACATTGAGGCTTGAGCTGCGTGGTCACTTGGGGTATTTAAAAAATAATAAAAATGCGCCCCAACCAATGGTGAATATGAAAAAAAAAAACTAAATAATGAATGTAGGTATGAAGGTTTCAGAATAATTTTCAGTTAACATGAGGTGCATGAACAACTTCGAGAACTAAAAAGATTATTTGCAATAGGTACTTATGGCCTGTCTTGCATCGTCAATTCTTTTTATACGATTTTTTTTTTCACTTTTTTATTTTTTGTCACCTGATTTCAAAAGAAAAGAAATCTTTAAAAGAAAATCGACAGCACTAGTCCGGCGCTAATTAGGTAGAAGAGTTGAGCCTCCCACAAAACAGTGCCATCTACTTTGCGCTCTTCGTTTTTAAGCTATTTGAAATCCAATGAACTTTTGGGAATGGTTTGGGCCAACAACGAAGTATACACCATTAAAATTCAGTTACATTGTTTGGAAAAATAATAATTAAGGGCGATGTAATCCGGGTGACTTTTCTGGGAGACTCAACTATACTGCTTTGTTTTAACATTAATAGGCTCAAATTAAAAAAAAAACTGAAAATTAAATAAAAAAAAAATCAAAAGGATTGCATGTTGGATATTATTCAAATTCAATATTTGATAGTGGCGCTTGTTGCAAGTTGTAATGGAAGGTAATATTATGTGCTTTCCTCATACCTTGTATTCAGAGCTGGTTCCCATGAAACGCTCTTTACCGTTACCTAACAACTGTTATTTCGGTTCTTCTATGATGTTATAAGAGAGTTGGAAGGTATTTTTTGAGCCTGATCGCGGCATTTCGGGAGTCGGTAGTGAGGAATAATATTACTGGGGACAACATTCAAATGCATTTTGAACTCTATGGCAAGAAAGGTCGTGTTATTTTATGGTAAGGATTGTAAATGACCTAAGATCATTCGCTGTACTGCAGCGGAGGTTACTCCACCCGGAATCGGCTTCACTACGGGATTGTATTGCTACAGCGAACAAAAGCTCAGGTGAGGCTGCCGTGCAGACTGGTCAAACTGTCATGGTGGGATCCGGAATCGCTGATGATGCTACTCCGAATATAAACCATGGCGGTGCCACTTCTGCTGAGTTGCTCAGATTGATGACTCCCGCGTCGATGGTGAGCAGTCTGACTCGACGGAAGATTGTTGAAACCAAAATGGAACACGCCATCGCGAATACCCATTCGCTATGTGTCTCTCATCTGGGTTTTGATGTATGTTGAAGATTTAAGCCGACCAAGTTTACCTGTTACCGTGTTGCAAGAGAATTCACACCCAAGGAGTCCATCCCTCGTAGAGGACTGCCAAGTTGTCCGGGTCCATCGCTTCCCGTATCATCCACTCGACCTGCTCCTGCGCGGTGCAACGGCGGTTTGGATCTGGGTCTCTGCCTTCCAGCTTCATCCGGATGCGACGCCACACCGAGACGGCATAGGCGTTCCGTTTCTGCTCCTTTTGGGTACGATGTGCTGAGGAAGACATACAAATACCGATAAAAATTGAGGGCATTTAGAATTTGTAAAGAAATGTTTGAAACAATTTTTGTAGAGCTGTTAGAAGTCATAAATGCTTATTACCTTTCATATGATGCCGTTTCAAGGGTGATTCCATCATTTCAGCGCTTAGTTTGTCGGTTTCCTCTTCCTCACCAGTTCCACCAGAGTCGTCGTGCTCAGCGTTCGCGCTTTGCTCAAACTGGAACAGCTGATCGAAGATTTTGTGCACATTGGGCATCGTTTCACGCACCTGCTCCTTCGCTTGGCACACCATTTCATCGGTGAAATCCTTGCTCAGCACGTTGGAGTACAGGTCAGAGACGGTTTCCAAGAATGCCTTGTATCGGAGCAGATATTCCCGCAACGCCGGGGTGGTTTCCATCTTGAGTCTCATTTTGAGCAGATTACGAATGTCCGAGGCCAGCGAGTGATGCGCGCCCATGAGTTCCTTTAGCTCATTGGCACTCATGTGCAACTTGTCCTGCGCATTGTGAACTATCTTCTCGGTTTGCGCAATCTTACTCTGGACCTGATCCGTCATATCGTCGATCAATGCTTTCACATTACTTATCCAAATGTGATCGATTTGCCCTTCTGGATCCAGCAATTCAACAAGAGCCTCTTCCGTGCGATTCACCATTGCTGAACATGAGTTCAGCTTCATACAGGCTTTCCTGTATCTCTCAATCAAGTTGATAAATTCGTGGTCCTGTTCTACCTGTCTGTTGACTTGCATGCGTACGATTTGGTAGTTCAATACCGAGCTGCAATGCTTCAACGCAATGTCTAAGTAGAGCAGCTGTTCGTCCAAAAAGTCGCGTTTCTGCAGTGAAGCCTGCTCGAATGATTTCAGGAGAT
Source organism: Aedes albopictus (assembly GCF_035046485.1). Taxonomy (NCBI): domain Eukaryota; kingdom Metazoa; phylum Arthropoda; class Insecta; order Diptera; family Culicidae; genus Aedes; species Aedes albopictus. Next base: position 162,723,681 of record NC_085136.1, read on the forward strand.
GTACCAGCTCTGGATTGGCTCCCGAGGCCCACTTCAGGCGATGAAGGATTGCATTGGTGCTGGATAGTATGTCGTCTCGCAGTCTCAGAATCGATACCTTCGATGATGTTAATGATTCCAGCAAGTTTTTCAACTGAACCAATATCAAAGACCCGTCGGCGTAGATGGTTAAGTCGTTTGGCGACAAAGTCGCAGAGCTATCCGCAGTGGATAGCTCATGCAACCAACTATGGGCTACGAAGAGCATTTGCGATCGGGTTACAGATATTTGCTCCGTCAGGATGCGCTCAGATAGCAGTTTTATTCTCATCATCTTTTTCCACGTGAAACTAAGATGCAAACAAGCATTGGTCGCCTGGTTCAGATCCAGCCCGCTTATTTGTTCTGCACTCATGATTCGATCGATGTTTTCATTGTACAGATCCGACAGATTAACCCGATCCGATCCAGTCATATGCTGGATCATTTCACTGGTATGCTTAATGTGGGGATTAATCCGTAGCAGTATTCCGTAGGTGACCAACCCAGAGGCGGATGGGCCAATACCCAGCATACAGTGGTAGACAAAATCTGCTATGAACTTACGGATGGGTCGAACTAGGGTATCGTCGTTGAATGCTGCCGCCATGCCGGTTCCTTTGAATGCACACGCCATCTGAAGGCATGATGTGAAGAACTCTACCATGGCCTGTACGCGTTTTACCACAAAGATGGCCTCCAATACATTGTAGGTGGATTTGTTGAAGATCAGGACCTGGGAAGGAAGTGAAGGTGATCGAAAACTGTAAAAGTTGGGTATTTTTTAATAAGACTACAGCAATGCAATTGCATGACGCACTAGAACATACATGTAACCGGTATGCGGTATAGGGAGACTAATGGAGTCGACGAAAAAAAAATGGTCAACGTGGAGTGAGTGCAGAGCGATTTTGGAGAAGAAAAACGCAATGCGGACGGTAATGCTGTAGCAAGGAATCCAGCAGAACGTGGGACGGTGCAAAAAACAACGCAGCCTAGAAAAAGCAGAGTACGAGGAAATGAAACTGCTGTACCGTTCTGAAGAAACATGGAAGTTCTACCAGAAGCTCAACGTATCGCTCAACGGCATCGTAGCGCGAGCTGGGATGTACAAGGGACAACTGGACAGGAGCCCCTTGATGGACGGACGTGAGGTGATTAAAAGGTGGAAGCAGCACTTTGATTAGCACCTGAATGAGAGGATGGTATCGCAGCTCAACTCATCCATCAAATTATCTACCGGTTGATACGTAGTTAAAATCTGGGAAACCGACTACCAGAAGAGTGGGAGGAAGAGGTAATCTGTTCCATTCAGAATGCAAAAACTTTCAAGTGATCACCATTTTGAATGCTGCCAACAAAGCGCTTTTCCAGATCATTTTTCGTTGTCTGTCACTTATAATTAATGTGTTCGTGTCAAGATATAAAGCCGGCTTCATCGACGGCCGGTCGACAACGGACCAGATTTTCACTCTACGCAGAATCTTTACTTGTTGAGTTTGATCATCGTTAACTAGTACCTATATATCTTTTTTGTTGATATTTTTCGGTGAACGAATAAAGCAATATATTGTATATTGTTTTATTCGTTCACCGAGAAATATCAACAAAAAAGATATATATGGTATGTGGGGGTAAGATGGGTCAGGGGGCAAGATGGGTCAGTACCGTTTTCAATCGCACAATATATGTTTTGAATCTTTCAATAATTTTCCCAGATGAACGACGGGGATACACAAAAAAATGATATATTGTTTTGAAAATTCTATACGTTCCTCGCACAGAAAAAAAAAATATATTTTCGTTATACTCCTTATGCTATACATTCCATATAACTACGTGTATTGTGTAGACGGGGCAAGATGGGTCACCCTAATTTTTCGGTATGTTCACATAGTTTTTGAAAATGTTTTATTTTTCATGGAAAGGCTATTCTGTGACCTATATTATTGAAGCGATGAGAGCACTGAAAATTTGAGAACATATTTTTTAAATTTTCCTTTAAAAATATAGGTTTTCAAAGTCCGTTTATGGCTACCCGAACTAAAATCTTCTAGTTCTGAGAATAATCTACCGATATGTTTCAACACTTTCTTCATGTAATCTGTACGTCTATGAAGCTTAGATGTATAGAGAAAAACTAGAAGATATAGTATTTTTTGTTGGAGGAAAATCGAGTTTTCTTATAGCTGACCCATCTTGCCCCCGTTAAAATGAGGTGGGGCAAGATGGGTTATGTTTTAAAAATTGTTTGTCAAGAAGCAGGTTTCAAACTTTATTACCTTTTTATACTCTTATATCATAGCTGACTAGTGTATCTGAGAGTCGTGGTAGAATAAAGAGAAATGTGATTTTTATTCAGAAAATTATAGGGATCCATTTCTTAGGTGACCCATCCTGCCCCCACTTACCATAATCTACGCAGAATCGTTTAGAAATGCCGGGAACTCCAGGTCCTGACGCGTCACTTATTCATCTACTTCAAAGTGGCATAAGACAGTATCTATCGCACAAAGCTGTGAAAAATTATGGACGAAAACGGGTTTCCTAGGAATCAACGCAACAATGGACGGTGTGCAAAACTGCGTAAGGGTTTTGAGTGAACTACATAATACAGTTCATTCGGAGTTCGCCAGGAGCTGCGGCAAAGCCGTGATCTGACGAGCATCTATACAACGGCGAACGGCAGCGTGGCGTACTACTATGGGTGATGTGTTGTAATATTGTGATGTAGAGCAAATAGGGTAAGAAATCAAACTTTGAACTTGTCAAATTGTAATCTTAATTTGAACCATTTCGGAATTCATTAAAACGACGTATTTTTTAGGCAAATATTGTCCCGAAAAAGATGGTAAACAGCTTTCCGTTATATAACCTGACAACATGAACTTTAAAAGCATTGAAAAATGCGTTTTTGTCATGGAAAACAGGCAATTGAAAAACCACGGTAATTCCACCCATTTCCCCCCAGAGAAAGCACATTTTCGGTGCACTCGTACAGCTCATGCATTGTATCAAACGCAACAAGTGAACACGTCAAATGAAAGCTTATTTATCGTAGAATCGACCGACCGAATAATATTCCGCATTATTTGTCATAAAATTATCAAATTTAAGTAATTCTTACTTGGAGAATCTTATCTTGAATTGAACCATTTGAAATCTAGATTTGAACTAGTGAATGGGGGCGAGCTTCCAGTGTTGGCCTCCAGACTGCGCTAGTGGTTGCTTTGTTTACTCTTGGGCGATGGAAAATTCCAAATTTAGTTTTCAAATTCCTGAAGGATTCCGAACATTCTGAGCTGAAATTCCACTGCCTAATGAAAAAGAGTTATGAGAATTAGCAGATCCATGTGATTTTTATTTATTTAGCATGAAATTGGCTGTTGCGGGAATTGCTCGAGCTGCTGCCGCCACTAGTTCAAACCTAGATTAAAATTGGTTCAAATTATGATTACGATGGTTCAAATTAAGATTAAAATCACTATTGACAAATAATTGAATTTCTCAATGAAATTTGGTGCAAATGTTAACTTTTTGCCACTTTACGGAAAGCTAATACCCGTGGCTTTCATATAGGGGTAGGCGGGGCATTATGGACACCCGGGGCAGAATGGACACCCTCAATATTTTGAAATATGCAAACTTTTTTGAACTTTTAATGAATGGAGAATATAGTCCATTTGTCCAAAACGTAGTTTCAGGAAAGAAACATTCGAAATTAAAATTAACCTTGATTTTACACAAAAAAGTTGTGTCCTCCGTTTTTTGTGCATGGAAATTATAATTTTCACACCATCTAAAATAAGATTTAGTGATTAATTTATTACAGGTCAATTAAAACCTGATATTTCTAGAACACATGCAAGTAGTTTTGCTGTATCTACATGCTTAACATGTTTATATTTTCTTCTTTATTATATCAAAAATCAAGTTTGGAAATATCTTCTGCTGCCGGGGCAAAATGGACACTCACCTTTTTGAAATAAGCGGCAAGGGAAAAATATAACCTAAATCACAAACCAACCAAATTCTTCGATTTCAGTATATTTTCGGTGAAATGTTGACTATAGTAGACATAGGGTGAAACAAATTGGTCAAAAAACGACAGCAGTGGAAAATAGTTGTTCTAGGCACAGCTTACATGCCGACAAAAACGAGGCTTTATCCAAAACAGCCTGAATTTAAATTAACTGAACAAAAATGAACTACTTCGGCGTATTATTCATCCATAATAGTTGTTGCGTAATGAAATGACTTTATATGTGTAAATAATGTACGAGATTCGTAAAAGTCTCATGGTGTCCATATTGCCCCATGGGGGTGTCCATTCTGCCCCGTATGCTTGAAGACGGTCATGAAAAACTAACATTTTTCATAACATTTTTTGAAGTGGATAAATAATTTTTCTTCGTGAGCATTCTTATGCAATAGATGCTAAATGGACTTTAAAAGGATACATGCATCAAAAAACTAAACTTTTTTGACATCTTGCCAGGTAAAGTAGGCAAAAACCTTAGGGTGTCCATATTACCCCGCCTACCCCTACGTGAGACCTTACCGTAGTAAATTATTTCCATGTGGATGAAAAAATCGATCAAAAGTGCCGCTGCTTCAGAAAGCCGCAATTTGGTTCAATTCATGATTACCTACCCTAAATGTGCATGTATGTCAAACTTACCGCTAGATCTTTGGAATCTTTAATCTGGTCGATGTAGTCAGCTTCCTGGATGGTTAGGAATCTTTCGTTCACGATATGTATCAACGCATTCTGCTTCTCCAGCAGATCGTGGAAAAACTGATGCAGCGTTAGATACAGTTGTGATCCTTCGGATGGGATTTCCTGTTTTCGGAAAGAGTCTCCCAGCGCAGTCAGTTTTCTTTTCAACTGGTCAACCGAATCCAACGCGTGGGCGTGCGACGATGGTACATTCATAACCACACACTGCAGGTGCCTGTTCAGCTCGTTGAGGAGTTCAGCCAGGGGGATGACGTCCGTTTGTAGATTGGACACTGCCGAGATCATGTCGATTACGCTTTGGTTCTCCGATATGATACCTCGCATGGTATCGGAGAGAAAATCGCGAGCGATGCATTCGTTCATGTTCTGAAGGTGATCGAAGATTCCCACGCAAGCCGAGAGGCAACTTAAACCTGTGGCGTAACAATCGCTCGATGCTTTCTGGGTGTCTTTCTCGAACAGGATCTGATAGAGGGCACTCATTTGTGTGATTGCCATGTAGAATTCAGGCAAGAACCAATTGTCATTTATTTGCAACTCGATCAGCGAATCCCCAGCGGTTGAGGCCGTTTGCTCCATCAGCAAATAGTTATGATTCAGATCCAAGCAAAGTTGCAACCCAGCAAATAACAGAGACTGGCGTCCGTTTGTGTTCCCCAGGGCTATGGCGTTGATGGTGGAGAGAGCATTTTCGTACAGTTGATCAATTGGAACGGTACTCTCGTTCAGTTCCTGAGCGTTGCAAGCTACCAGGTCAGACAGCTTGAATGCAGTGTCGGAGATTATGTTCTTTAATTGATAGGAGAAGGATAATATTTGCGGACCACAGGCGTGCTGGCGTGCATTTGCGACAAACTGTTGGTAGTTTTGTGTTATCTGTAAGAAAAATAGGAAAAGGAAAGGAAGTTTTTGTGAAATCAGAATGGCGAAATAGTAAAATATGTATAACTTCCAGTGGATTTTATGTAGGCAAAACTAGCTATTTTCATATATAAAACACGTTTCGTTCACCTAGTAGTGATGTGGCACGCCTTACACAGCACAGCACTTTTGCTGATGAAACAGCAGCAAACAAAAAATGAGAAGAGATAAACTTATACAATAGATAATCATTAATAATGTCACTTAAATACGGTTGAAATGTGAGAAAGGCACCATCACCGCTAGGTGGATTAATTAGGGATTGTTGGGTGACTTACCTCTTGACAAGTCGCAGCAGATCCTTCATTCACAAGCTTCCTGCACCAGTCACGGTACTTGAAATCACGGTGGCTCTGCTCGAAATCTTTCGGATAGTAGCAAATAATGGCACTGAACTGACTCAACGTTTCAAGGGCACGCTTCACCAAAACCGTGGCCTGGAACGTGTACTCGTTCAACTCATGTCGGCAAGCGTTCGCTGTCAGGAACGTATCACGAAGATTCGATTGGTTCAAAAAATCTTCCACCAGCTCAAACTCGGAATTACCGTATAGTTCGGGATTGGCATTGACGCCCCTGAGATATTCTTGCAATTTGCCATTTTCGATGTCTTTCATAAAGCTTCGGAAGCCCTCGAGAGTACTCTCGCTCTCGATCGCTCTATTTTCTATCGCTTTCTTAGCCGCATTGTGATCTTCGACTATCTTCTTGTAAACGCTGTACCTTTGCGACAAAGTGTTCAAAGGGTGACTCCCGATGGCCGAGTTCAATGACTCAGCCTCTCTAATCAGCTGAATCTGACGGGATAGCGAGTCGCGTTGCTTTTCGGCTTCAACCAGACTAGCGCGATTCGATTGCAACTCATTGAGGAAGTTTTCCATCAGCAGCAAATTTTGATAGATATTATCTCGATTGCGGTTCCATCCGGGTTTGATTTCCGAAAATCGTATCGCAAGGGTATCACGATTCACCTCACGTTCGAGTTGCTTCTTTGCTTCGCGGAGATCGCTGTTGAAACCTTCACGGTTGCCATAAGTGGACACGGCAAAGCCAGCCGTACCGCCATCTTCGCTGACTGCCCAGTCGACAAGCGGATCGTAGACGAATGCTTCCAAAAGCGTGAGCAACGTTTCGCGCCCTTTTTTCAGCGACTTGAGAACGTGTTCGCACGCTAGCCGGAAGGTACCCTAGAAATGGAAATGTAGAAGTAGGTAAGTGGATGTAAATTTAAGAGAATGTTATGGTTCCAACAAGGAAATAAATATTGTATCAGTTGATATATTGATCTGTTTGTGTATCAAAGTCCTTTAATAGACAAAATTCGTGTGCATAAAATTAGTTCTATTTTTCTTGCGGGAAGATAAAGCTGATATGCACCTTTTGGCCTACTCATATTGATATTTTTATCACATCTAATCATAATTTGCATGCACAGATAATTGACTGCAGCGGTATCACGGAGCGATCCCCACAAAAGTATAATGTTTCCCTATCTTTAACTAAATCAGAGTAAATCATCGATAAGCGGCAAATCAAAGGAGGACACTCACTCCAGCAGAGCTTGTAACAGATAACACGTGTCCTGAATCGAATTCAATTGTGGCAAAACATGATGACTGAGCTTGGCGGGAGATAACAGATGATAAAAGTACCCCCATGTGCCATCGAAACGGACGCTCATACAAGGTTCCAAAACATTACCAAGAACAAAAATGGAGTTCTAAAGTTACAACACTTTCGTGTCCATGTGTGGTAACTGCTGTTGAAAGTTTGAAACTCTAATTTTTACTAGAACTGTTTCTAATAGTTTTCCTCAGACCCACAATGTGTAGTCTATCAGCTATAATTATGAGTCACTGGGGGATAGGACATCTACAAACAACTGCGTGGAATCCCACGCTGATACGGTGAACCTACAGATAAATGGAAATGCTGCATACGCTGACGACTTTGGGGCGTCAAGGGTGTGGAAACTCCCTCGCGCTCTCTCTCCATCATATCCAGCGGTGTTAAATCTAATTGATAAACTTTGCTTTACTGATTATCCCGCCCTCTGTGTCTGCCAGCAACAATGTACACACCAGGTGATCTCACTACGCTAGTTTATTAGGTGTATAGAATTGATGTGTGATAGCCAGACGGCGTTGAATATGCATAGTGCATTACATATTGGAGGAGGAGGAGGAGGAGGATACGGCCTTACCGTATTGTTTGCATAGCAAACACGTAGGAACAATTTCACAACATTAAGCCTGGGTGATATTCTTGGCCATTATCGCAATGAGAGGATATTCTTAGGAATTTCTTTCACAATTATAAGCTTGTTTGAATTGAGCAAGTACTTGCTTTAGCGATTAAGTAGTTCGATCTCGTTCTCACCCTTCCCAGCTGCCTTACTGTATTTCAGCTCAATTGACTTAACCTCAAAAGTGTTACCAAACCCATTGCCTTTCTTCCTGGTCAATTTTCATGACAGGCACTGATGCAACATTGTGAAACACACTATTGACAATTACATAAAACCTCCGCATATCGTTGCGATCCATGGTTTCCTGCCCTTTTAGCAAACATTCACTGTTTCGAATAAAAGATACCTTCCGGACTATTCTCCATATGCCCGTCCATGAAGAGTTTTAGTTTTAATTGTACGTAATTCAATAAATTCCATGAAAGTGGCTCTATAGTTTTGATTTTTTTTTTTTTGGAAATAATTAGAGAATCAAAACTATTTTCTTCAGAAAAATAAAGTACGCTTTATCATGAAATGTTATCTAGTCGAGGAGAATAGAACTTGCTGAAACTCTTCCAACAGTATACGTACCCTGGTGACGTCATCCCTTCAATGCAAACAGTTTCTAGTTGATCCTTTTATATTTATATCAGAAATCGTGTTGACTTCTTTTTGGAAGTCGACTGTGTTTCTATTGTTTCAGTATCCGTAGGTCGGCTCCAGAAGTACGTTCTCCATCATTTGGAAAATTTGTGCCTTTGCAGATTGTTTATAAAGCGGACGAAGGATATTGAGTATGAATATTGGGGCAAACTGCAATAACACAATTATGTTGTTATTGTTTTTGGTGTTAGTCTTGTTATTCCATATTCGTTTCACAGCCCGAAATTTCACGGTTTGTGCATCTTTATGTAATATAAGCTGTTCTAAAATTCATATGAATCCTAAATAAAAAAAAAACTATCAAACTTTTATGTCTGTTTGCATATACTAGGAAGATTTCACAAAACATTTACGATCAGTATAAGTAAACGTAACTACTTATTGTCGTAAGAGTTTCCGACAACCAAGGTTTAACGAAAAGTACTTGAGCAATTTTAAAGGCTGTAAAGATAAATACGAATAAGATATCGGTGTAAATACAACACAAGCAAACCATTGCATTCTGTTAAACAATCCATACAATATTGCTATCGATAGAGCACTAACAATTCAATTCAATTCGAAACAACCAAGTTTGCCCAGGGATATAGTGCAAATACATTCACAATGGAGCAGCGCACTTGAAGCTAATCTTCAATCTTTTGAATTGAATTACGCTTCCCGGTAAAAATACTCTTCCAGCCGAAAATAAAACTTGCCAAACCACACTACCCGACGAAAACGCCCATTAAGCCGAAAGGTATCTAAAAGTTCGCACACTAGTTTACCCCCCAATAATGTGCCTTCCCCAAAAATCCCATTAACCACTAAAACCGGCCCCAAGCAGTGTGTTGTTTTTTTTTGCTATTAGGTGCCTAAGCTACCACGCCGCGCCGGCAACGTGCACATTCAATGGCAGCGGTCATATCATCATCCATGTACTTAGGGCAGGGGTTTTCAACGTTTTAAGAGCTGGAAATACCACTGAAGCAAATGCCAACCATCGCGCAGCTAAGACAATGTAGCAATCTATCGTTGATACAATTCACTCAGTATATATCTATTTTATTGATATTTATCGGTGAACGAATAAAACAATATCGTTTTTTGCGTGACGTTTCGGCCTAATCACTTTTCAGCCATCTTCAGGCGCCTACAAGTTTATTACAAAAAAATATATCATAAATATATCATAATATATCAATAAAATAGATATATACTAGTTAACGGTGATTAAACCCAACAAGTAAAGTCGTTTTGATCAAGGAAGGGAAAATGGGTGGAGTACAAGTATGTATTTTTTTTGTAATAAACTTGTAGGCGTCTGAAGATGGCTGAAAAGTGATTAGGCCGAAACGTCACGCAAAAAACGATATTGTTTTATTCGTTCACCGATAAATATCAATAAAATAGATATATACTAGTTAACGGTGATTAAACCCAACAAGTACAATTCACTCAGGTTTATCCCAACAGATTAGGAAAAAAGATCGTACTCCAAGAGTTTTAAGATGTGTAAACCTAGGACTTAGTAAACATTGTATCATTGTAACCCCCAGGATATCAAGAATATTTCCATTACGAAATAATCTGGGCCGACAGGGAATCGAACCCATCAACCTCAGCATGGTCCTGCTGAAACATATATGTATGTGTTTTGCCTTCTTGCCAAATACTCGTACGTTGCACACAAACTGCCCAAAACTTTCAAAATTAGACAAAAACCTGTCGCCAACACTTCATTCAAATATAATATCTACCACAAAGGCAGCGATAAAGCAAAAAATGGGGTCGGATTCATAATGATCGGGAAACGGATATGAAGCAAATGTTGTGGTGGAAGCCAATTAACGACAAAACCGATAACGTGAAGGATGTGTTTTACGGATGCCTTGAGACCTATGGAGAACGCTCAAAACATGACGTTAAGATTGCCAATTCTTCTCAATTCAGCTTGCACAATTTTGTCCGGAACTCTGTTTCTGAGACCGATTGAGGAGTTTTTCGTGGACGAATTTCAGGCGGGTTACATCAACGACGGCTCAGATGTTCACCCTGCAGCAGATTCGATAAATTTTGGGATTGCGGACCAATCATTGGTTACGGTGGTAAACTAGAGGACGGCATGTGGCGGTGGTGTCGCATGAACTACGAATCGGTGAAGTACTAGATTGAAAGTAGTGAGCTGGATTTTTGTATGATGAGATGATCAATTCTCCATTCCTGCAATGAAATGGTGTAAACAGCGCGTGTACAATGATTTCTTGACTAATTTGATGCTGTTCGAGCAAAATTTTGGATAACTGTATTATTGAAGTTGTAAGAAATAAACAATACAGTATAGATAGCCCTGCACTCACTCGTGAGGTTATGTATGTGTTCAACATGGTCGCACATAGTGAACACATACATAACCTCACGAGTGAACGGAGGGCTATTTACAGGGGGATGACGAAGGGCCAGAATCATCAACTCAGCATTCGATTCAACATGGCGTCCAATGTTTTTGTTTTTATTGCTTAATTCATGGAAAAAATGCGCTGGAAACAACTGCTTCGCTGCTACATATAATATCGTGCAAAGTGATAAAGAAAGAGAAACAATCATCAAAAACAACAATTAAAGCACTAGCAACACACGAGCCACACACCCGAAAATCAGGAGCAAGTTAGGGTAAACCGACCAGAAAGTGGGTACCAAAACGCGTCGTACTAAAGACGATGATGGGTAGAGCGGCGATTTTCCGAATTTGACAGCTGTGTCACCCCACTGGCTATTTATCCTTTGAAAAAGGCACAATATATGTGTCCGAGTCGCCAGGTTTTGAACCACTATCCGATTATGATAGCACATTCACAGAGACTTAAAGCCGTAAATCCCTGCTAGTATACTATCAATCGCAGTCGATCCCCATACATCTCTATAGAAGTCCCTTCAGGTATCACTCCAAGAGTTCCTTAAGGGATGTCTCCACCCAACAAACATTGTTGCTGGACAACAGATAGATAAGCCGCTCTTAAGCTTGATTTTGGAAAATTTTGACAGAATAAGCTGCTATTCAGCCATTGTTACTTGGGCAGTAGTTCCTCCAGAGATTTTCCAAGAAAATTCAAGGACGCTTCCAGCAGTTCCATAGAGGGTTTCTGTAGGAATTCCTGCTGAGCACTCTCTTATAATTTCTTCAAGGGTCTGTCCTGAAATTCCTTCACGGATGTCTTCTAGAATTTCTTCAGAGAGTACCGCAGGTAAGAGATGAACTGCCGTGAATCGCATAATGGTCCCATTTGCATAAGAAATCCAGCAAAGATGGGACTGATATGCGATTCACGGCAGTGAACCTGTCTAGGGCTGAAAATTTCTTCAGGGAATGGTTCAGGAGTTCCTTCTAATATTCTTACAGGAATTCCTTCAGGGATTTCCTAGATGTTCCTTTATGGTCAAAGAATTAGTTAAGCATAGAATGAACTTAAATTAGATGAGTAAAGATTGAAGCAAATATTGTTCGCACATCCTATTTCGAACCCTGCAAATTGTAACATTTAAAAAGATTGTTAATCTTACGTTACATGAATTCAATAAAATTAAAATTAAAATTAAATTAAATTAAAGAATCACACCATTTTTCTTCAGAAATTCAGCTGTTATTCCATTAAATGTTGTCAAGCCGAGGAAAATAGAGCTTGCTAAGCTCCCCAAATAGTATACGTAAACTGCAGTGCATAATTGATCGGACAAACGCCGATTTTCATACAAAATGGCCAAGTTTAAGATGCTGTAACTGTGGTTTGCTCAGATGAATTGAGCTCAACTTTTGACACGGAACTACCAACATGCTGCATTTTACATAGAAATACGGGAAATTGAGTATTTTCGGCAGTTTTGTTCTCAACGTCATGGGAGGTTTTTCTGAAAGCTGATGAACTCAAAGTTGACCTCAAATCCTTCCTAACCAAGCTGAATTATACGACCAAGTTTCAGTAAATTTGGCCGACAAAAATCCCGCATGACGAAGAGAACAAACCTACCGATAATACCCATTGTCACCCTATACGAAGTACAAAATGTTTTCGTTCACAGGTCTGGGCGTCCAAAATGTGCACAGCGGCACCCGTGTAAGGCTTGAGGCCTTACTGAGGCCTTGAGATAGTTTCATATGCTAATGATTGAATTAGTTACTCAGTTAAAATAATAATACACTTAGTATAAATATCTATAATAAATCTGCTGCTTTGATTTAATCTGTTATTACACAGGGTCAAATATTTGACAAGGAAAGAACTCAAGAAACAACATCAGTTTAACACTAATGAAAATTCGATCGAGTCAAACAAGAAATTTGAGCATTGGTTACTATTTGGACAAATATTTGACCCTGTGTAATAACAGATTAAATCAAAGCAGCAGATTTCTTATAGATATTTATACTAAGTGTATTATTATTTTAACTGAGTAACTAATTCAATCATTAGCATATTAAACTATCTTAAGATAGGAGTGATAAATTTGGCACACATTTACAAAAACAAGCAATTAAAAATATTGACAGAATGTGAGTGCAAAGTACCAATACACGGTATTAGGGTATGGTTCCTTATGTGTTCCAAATACCGTGTTCCGGCTAAAACTGAAAATATTATTGATGCTTTTTAAATTATGAATCAGTTGTACAAACCTTCAGGCAACGTTTAGTTTGATTGATATAGTGATGATTCAAAAAACCACCAATGTATGCGGGTCACATACACGGTATAAGGAACAATGCTATGTTTTACGATTTTGATTTTAACAATGACTTAAACATTTGGAATTCCATTAATCATATTGATTATACATAATACACACAATAAGCAATAATATAGCATTTGAAAAATAAAGAAACTTGGAAAATTTATTTTTATAGGACTCTATGAAGTAAAGAGCATCCTTAAGGTCACGGTATTAGGGCATGGCACGGTTAAGTACAACATTTTATTGTTTACGCGCTCAAACGCCCAGATATGCAGAATATTAAAAAAACGCTTGTTGTTATGAAATGTTTGCTTACTAATTACTACTATTACTGTGTGTAATAGTTTTTTTTGTAAAAGTAGATGTCATAGCTTTGCTTTTTGGTTGTAGTTTTGCGAAAATTGTAGGGGAGACTGAGGAGACTTGATCCCTGGGGAGACTTGTTCCCCCCATATTTTCTCGGAATCAAATTCATCAATCAAATCAATCAAAATCAAATTCATCAATCAAATCAATTCATCAAATTCATCAAATCAAAATCAAAATCATCAAAATCATCAAAAATCAAATCAAAATCAGTTTTCTTCTAGCATATTTTTTCCAAACTACATCTTGACAGACGACAATGTTTTGGTTACAATTGATTTTGATTGTGCATTGCATCATTTTTTAATGGCTGATGGTTTGTTTTCAGTGCTTCAGAAATTTTTTAGGCGATTCCGAAAAATCTCAATAACTTTGAAAAAAAAATAAAACAACTCATGTCAAAATTTTACAGCACATAGTGTAAATAAAATACTATCAAACGCTAGATCAAACGTATTTATTCAAATAAGGCTGTTATATAAATATTTTAATTAATGCAGCTTGGTATATACAACAGTGAAATGGGGAGACTTGATCCCTCGAGGATTGCACACACATTATACATGTGAAAAAATAAAATTCTATTAGGAAGCCTCTATTAGCTCGGAATTCTAGTATATTCAATGATAAAACATGTCAGATAATTATTATTTAATTACACACCACAAAAAGAGGGATCAAGTCTCCCCATTTTTAAAATATAGCATAACCTTAACAATTTAAGGAAATCTTATAATTTCAAATTCACCATATTCATCAAAAATACAAGAAAACTTGAAATGAAAATGAACAGGAAGCTTCTGGAGTTATTTTCCCTTTTAATTAACCATGTGCTCAAAAGGGGATCAATTGTGGCCCATTTTTGAAAAATACATCATAAGACATGCCTCCATAAAAACACAGTTTTGAAAACTTCAACGATAATTTGAAGTCCTTCTGTTGTGTATAAACTTGCAATAGATGTTTACCTTCCATTTTGTACGAAAAACGGATCAAGTTTTGTGTTTTTTCTTGAAGCTATAAGCAAATTAAGAAAAAGGGATCAAGTCTCCCCAGTCTCCCCTAATTTTCAGTTACACAAATAAATCATAAAATTCGGCTAGTTAATGCCAGTAGTGGGATGCGACAAATTGGTTGATAACCAGTGCCGTGATAGAATAACAGTTGTGGTAACTTCTTCACGTGCTTCATCGGTTCATCGCTTCGCCAACCATCGGAGTTAGTGGAGGAGGCCGTCGTCGTCGTAGTCAGTGTTCAACCTTCAGGCGGCGTGTAAGCATGCGTTTCTGTTTCTAGCGTTCGCGCCCTCGAGCAATGCGAACGGAAATCAGAGAGCGTGCTTCTCTTCACCCCGGTAAACTGCATGCTTGATGTCGTTCGTTGTATGGTATACCTAGTAGCAGGGCAGACCATCATCAGGAAGGAAAGCTTTCAGAATCAAAATATTGGACTGCCGATAGTTCGCGGCGCGCGGTACGCTCTTACAAACCGGCCAGCTCTCGCGCGTGTTGTAGGCGTAGAAATAGAATGCGTGCATTCGTCGGATTTACCAACAACAGTGAACTGCAAGTCCATCGAAAGCCGTTCTAGCAGCGTGAGCTTGTTGATAAGGATTATAATTGTAAAATGAAATATCGTCAAGCCAAGCTCAAACAAACTACACGGTTGGATCATACTGATACGGTGCAGAAGAGCCGGCGCTTGTTCAAGAGTGGAAGCGTAGCTGGATTGTTGATGATGGGCAAATAGAATCTACCGAAATGGGAGAACACGTCATCTGTGCCACAGGGAAGAGTTAGGAAGAGAAGAATATTATGATTGAACTTCGGCCAGGTGATGAGTGATGCGAAAATGATTTCAAAGATGGGATACTACAATGCTTTGGAAGATAGTGATTTTGTAACAGTGAAACGACACAAAAGTGACATATACAACTCGTACCACAAGTATAACTTCTATAATTTTCGTTGACAAGCGGAATTTGAAAATGTAAGATGTGAATTTAAAAGTGAAATGGATCATTTTGAGTCAAATTGTTAGTAGAATTTGTGATAGATGATACTTGAAAAAATCAAGACTTCCTAGCAGGATTAGCAAACAATAAAACTCAATCAAATTACTAGATTATGTCTTTATACGTATATGAACGCATAAAGTAATTGAAAAAGGACTTTCAGGCTATAGATTTGACATGAAATGATCCATATAAGTAAAGCAATGGGAAGGTGCAATGAAATAATCCTATATTTGTATGTGCCGACCACCAAAGGTCATAATGCTAGTATCCTACAGGAAGAGAGAACCAACAAGAACCAGAAAAGGATACACAAATTGTAAAAGATGTTAGCAAGCCCCGCCAAGACATTCGCAGACGGAATGGAGCCATCGGTGGAGCTGGACACGACGACAGTACGCGTATTTGCCGACCGCGTGTCGGTCATCAACGAGGACCTGTTCATATGGGCTATCATCGACGGGGTGCTGATGATTTGCATTCTGTGTGGAAACATTCTCACCATCCTGGCAGTGCGTTATCACCGGCGGTTGAGATTGCTAATTTCGAACCTGTTCGTGCTATCGTTGGCCCTGTCGGACATATTTGTCGGATTGACGCTGCCGTACCACCTTGCCTTCTACATGGGAAACGAACTGGGCCGGCATAAACACTTTTGTTTGTTGCGATTCTTCATCCTGATTATCGCGTGCAGTGTGTCTATTTGGAACTTGATTGCAATCGCCGTGGACAGATATATTGCTATCTGCTATCCACTGCACTACACACGGTGAGTAGATAAATTCGTTACTGGGGTTGTTGTTGCCGATGATGACGGCAATCAATGCGAAGGTGTGTCGAAAAGAGATTTTCATCCATTTTATTGGGGGACTGTTGGCAAAATAAGCTCAAATTGTGTGGAAAACTTCAACTTGTTCAAAACTTGTACTCAGATAAGCTAGTTTTGAAAATTTATTACAATAAAGTATACGATACTAAATCGATTTTTTTATAGTAATATATTGCTAAGATGAACCCACGACTTTTGCGACTAGCGATCAACAAACAGTATTCCACGAGCTGCAAGTATTCCTTCAAAATATTTTTGAACATACCTTGACCTGTTTTTAAATGAAGTTGAATGCGACTCCTTCTTCTGCCTATTTCCGGATTAAAATTCTAGCTGGAACTTGGTTAAAGATATTCTTTGAGCACTTTCATGGTTATAAAAGTTCAAGAAACCATCATCCAATCATCAACAACACTGAACATCAATAAGAAGCAAAAATAGCATTTTTTCTGCTCAAAACTACAAAACCATTGTGAATGGGTTCACTGTTTTGAGATAGTAAGTAGAATACAAGTGCCTAGATAGCCGAAGTGGTAAACGCTGCTGGTTCGAATCCCGGTCAGTTCAGGAATTTTACGTAAAGGAAATTTCTTTAAATTCCTTGGGCATAGAATATCTTCGTGCCTTACACACGATACATACCTAGGGTAAGGGAGGTATTTTGGACCCCTTTAGGAAGTGGATGAACAATTCAGCGAAAAAAGAAAGTTTCCCCTTCAAAATATGGATAATTTCAGTAGGCATTACGTAGAGCAACATGTTTTCTGTCGAAAAAGGCCAAACAGAACTCAAAATTGTTGTATTAAATACAATAAATATCAAAACTCCTGAAGGATCTCGGGCTTGTATTTTGGACCACCTGATTTTATTTTGGACCATCAAGTGCACATATTTTGGCCCACCAAACTAAACTTCAATTGATTGATGAAATGAAAGCCACCTCAGCAAAAATTTAAACATAGTTAAAACTACGTGAAGTTTACATCTTTTCTATTCATTTTTTAGGCAGGGAACGTTTAAAAATTACGTAACGGTAAAAAAAGATGAAATGTTGTTGCAATTGCCAGTTTTTACGCTTTGTAGTATGATGTTTCATAAAAAAATGTTACGCAAAACGTGTATTTATTAACTATTGCATGACGTCAGTCACCATGCATAAATTACGTAACGCTTTCTAGAAGTGTGAAAGTTTAGTGATTTTGTTAAATATAAAGGCGTTCCACACATATTGTAATGAGTGGAAAGGCCATCAAAAATAAAGTAAATTGAATGAAACGTAAATTGTCAAACATACATTAGATAACACATTGTCTCAGTCATCAACTGATTGCCGAGAAGGACAACTTTTCTAAACTAGGTGACTGAACACCTGAAAACTTCAACTTGTTGAAACGTTGTTAAAACACAAATCAAATCAAAATTTTTAACTTGGCGAAAAGTTGTTAGAACAAACCGAACCCACAACAATCTCATTGTAAAATAAACGTTTAACAACCCAGATCATGGGAGGTCCCAACTTATTCTATTTATCTGTTTTTAGAGTACATTAAATACATTGGCATGAATATTTTCTCCCTTAAGAAGGAACTGGAGAGATGGATCTGACAGGTGGTCCAAAATATGTTCACATCTGATTATGTTGAACATATTTTGGCCATAGCTCAAACCTCCATTTTAGTAAATATTATCGCTCCACCGAGGTTAAGAACAGTTTATTTTGAGTTCTTACAATGCCCTAACTACATTCACATGAAATAAATATTTATTTGTTAAATTTAATACCTCTTCGAAGCCGACTACAAATTTGTCACCTTCTTTGTTTTTGGTGCTTTTCCGTGCGTTTCATTGGAAGTGAAAACATTTTCTCTATTTTTAATACTGAACAGCATATTTAACTGACATCCAAAATAAAGGCCATCACATAGTTGAATACATTTCGTGTTCCAATTAAAAATTACCAAGATTTAGTAGAGATTATGTGATAAATATCATAAAACTCCCTAGGTGGGCCAAAATACCTGCCCGGTCCAAAATACCTCCACTACCCTACTATATGAAAAATGGCCTTTGGCAGAGGAAGAACTCAGTTACTAACTGTGGAAGTGCTTATAGAACACTAAGGAGAAAAGCAGTTTTTAAGACTGTGCTTATCACTGTGCGTTAGGTCAGTGCTTTTAATCAACAAACAGAAGAAGCATTTATTATATTAAACACAGACTTTGTGTCTTAGGCATAGTTGTTACACAGCTAGTTTCGTTTTTACTGAAATCTCAACTGCTGAGCACTCGGTAATGAATTTTTACCAAGATGCTGAAAAATTTAATCGAATTTCTTTATTCGATTTCAACATCATTTTTTATCACCGAATTTCTTTATTCGACTCCAACGAAGTTCGGTAAAAGTGACTAACTTAACCGATTTTTTTCTGGTGAAGCCTGCACACTTGGAAGAAATCACTTACTTCTGTAATATTTTATCGAAATCTCAACCGTTAAATACTTTCACCGGAAAAAAATCGGTTAAGTTAGTCTTTTTTTGCCGAGCTTCGTTAGAGTCGAATAAGCGATAAAGAAATTCGGTGAAGTTTTACAGAATTTCGTTAAAAATCCATTACCAAACGCTCAGCAGTTGAATTTACGGTAAAAATACCGAAAGAGACTAGTTGTTTAGATTTGATTGAACATTTGAGAAGAGGTTCCCTCACTAGGTGGCGCTAGTTACAAATTTCAAATAGCTTACATAAACATGATTAGAATTTCTCAAAATATATTCAGCAAGCTGCCACTTTATTCTTTTTGGAGATATTTCAGTTGAGTTCATGGCAATTAAAAACTAACATTTATATATAGATATATAATGAATATCTGTCTATCTGACCATTAAGCCCATCAGGACTTCCTGGCTTGCTGGAGAAATACTAAGAAAAATTTATTGAAGAAATATCTCGATGAGCCCATAAAGGAATACCTTAAGAAATCCTTGGAAGAATCTTTAAAGGTATTCCTAGAGGAATTCTTGGAGGAGTCCCTGAATGAATCGCAGGAGCATATATTTCGGATAAAGCAAAAACAGCTTAGAATGATGCAGGGTATTGGTTCCCTTATTAAGCATGTGGCTCTTATTTTCATCTTACCCAAAACAAAGGATTGAAGTGCTGTTTGTTTTGTTTCTTATTTTTGTATTTTTTGTTAGAAGGAAGTACCCATGAAAACAAATAGAACGGAATCAATCGGTGCCGTAATCGCTTGTTTTCGTATAGGATGAATATGGGAGCATGAGATTAATGATGGCACACATATCCTATCTTAAAAAATGTCGCTTAACGGTATTTGTTTTCTTTAAAAAAAATGGATTTCAGAATCACCGAAACCCAAAAATCTCAATTTTTTACTGTAAGTTTATCAACTAGTTGTGTATCAGTGGTCCAAATTTGGAAAGTTCGGGCTATTCTACCCGAATAACAAATTGTCAGCTGTTATATCTCCGGATTAAACGAACCGAATACAATGGAATTTTGAGCGTTTATAACCTATTTGATGAGCTAATGAGCTATGTAAAACTTCAAATTCTCAACACAGAAGAAAATTATAACGATTAGATTAGTTTTGTAATATTATACCAAACTATCCAAAACATTAACCTCGTTTCAAAATTCTAGGTGTTAATTATGGTTCATTTATATTCCCTCTACGAATATAAATATGTTTTAAGGCAAAGCAATAAAATGGCTGGCAATAAAAAGTATTGGGATGCATATTAAAAAATAGACCAATTAACTAAAAAACCATAAATCGCTTTTTAACTTTTTTTTTCTTGTAATACTCTGGCCACACTGTACTGGTCTAAAGACGTTTCTGAATGAGCGAGTGTGTGAGTGTGAGAGTTACCGTTAAACGAATATGCGATTTTAGAGTGAGTGGAACAGTGTGATTGCGGGGAAAGGTTCTAGAAGGATGAAGAGAAAAATCTCAAACAGTTTGTATAGAGCTGCCGGCGAATAAAGGTGAAAAACTTATTAAAATCGCGTTAAGTTATTCCGAATTTCGAAAGGAGCATCTGTGGCGGTTATATCTTCAGAAGTGGGATTGCCTTTGCCGTTGCCAGAAGAAGCCGAAATCAAAATCGCTCGAAATAATATGGATGCACAGCGGTTGAGCAAAGCCGAACTTATTGCGTGGCTCCAGGATCGCCATATTGAGTTTCCGCCTTCTGTTACGGTTCGGCACTTGCGAATCCTGTTCGAACAAGAGATGCTGAGACAACAAAGGCACAATGCGGCTGCGAACGATCCACAAGATGGCGGCGATCAAGATGACGAGGACGAAGCGGAGAACGAGGAAGAACGGGAGCTGAATGCTGAGATTCGGATCCTACAGAAGCGGAAATTTGTTGCCGACCTCCGGCGTGAAATAGCAGCGATTGAAGCCCAGTTGAACGTAGTGAATGCAGCCCCAATCAAGCCACCAGACTTCCGCGACATCAAGTATTCCGTTCCGTGTTTCCGAGGTGGCGAATCGTACGATGCTGAGAAGTGGATTGATGACTTCGAGCAGGCGTGCGATTCCGTTCATGGTGATGACGATTTCCGACTGATGTGCGTCCGGCGATTGATGGAACCCGGATACGAAGGCGAATTGTTCCTCAGAGTCGACCGATCGAAAACGTATCAGGAATTCAAGGACAGCTTTCTGGAAAACTTCAGCCACGTTCATTCCGTATCGGAAGTTATCGACACGATGAAGAAGACGACATTCAGCGCTGCAAAGACAACCGTAATGGGATACATTTTGAAAATGCAGGAAATTGCATCTCGAGCGAACATCGATGAGAAACAGACGGTGCAACTTATTGTTGACGGCTTTCGTGATCGATCTGCGAACATTGCAGTGCTCTACCCGGCGACAACCATCGCACAACTGAAGCAACTGGCTCATCGATATTCGCAGTTGAGGGACATGTATTCCGCTCCATCTTCCACGCAGATCAGAGTGAAAACCACCGCTAAAACCGCATCAAAATCTTCGACCTCGGATGTTCGCTGTTTCAACTGCTCCGGCGTAGGACATTTTTCATCTGCTTGCCCAGAGCCGAAACGGGAGATTGGATCCTGTTTCCGATGCGGTTCAACCCAGCACAAGCTGAAGGAGTGTCCAAAACCGGCTCCTGCTCATCGTCAACAGATTGCTTTGGTGGACGACTTCCGTCGCGGATCCGCACGAATGGATGACGAATTGTCGGATGCAAGCGGTGGATCTATTCCAGAGGTTAACAAGGTAGGTGTCACATTTCCGTCAGATTCAGAAATGCAACTTGACAAAACATAATCTCGCTGTTTGACACGGGCAGTCCGATTAATTTAATACAGAGATCGGCAGTCCCAATTCACTCTATTCCTACAGAGAAAAAACGTTCCGGTTACAAAGGTGTAGGAGGATTCCCATTATGCACATACGGAGTAATCCCTGTCAGCATAACCTTTCGCAATCGGACCAAAACTATTAAAATGTACGCTGTACCAGACCACTTCATTTGCCATCCTATGCTATTGGGTCGAGATTTTCTTAAAAACTTTGGAATTACGTTGTATGATCATTCATTTGCCAATAATTTTGTCAAACCAAAAGTTGAATTACATGACAAAAATGAATTGAACATTTCCGGTGAAGCGTTGCATTGCATGTACAATCTCTTTGAAGAAAATTCCGAAGTTTATTCCGATTCCGAGACTTCCCTACGGTGTTCTAAGTGTCGACATCTTTTTGCTACGTGTGAGTCTGTAACAAACGATGTTCCCGTTCCTGACGTTTTCTCTATTGACATGACCGACAATTCTCCTGGATCATTTAACATAAACAGTGAATTGAGTTCGGACATCAGGGAAAAGTTCATAAAAGTTATTGAGCAGGATTATTTAGACAGTTCTAACATCCCAACTCGGAAGCATGAATACGAGATGAACTTAAAACTGACATCAGACATTCCGATAAGTTTCGCTCCGCGACGATTGTCATATTCCGACAGGAAGGAGGTGGACAACATTGTAGATACACTGCTCGCCGAAGGTATTATCCGTCCTAGTAATTCTCCGTACTCTTTTCCTATTGTACTACGAACAAAAAAGTCTGGTGAGAAACGATTGTGCGTCGACTACCGAGCCTTGAATAAAATTACTGTACGGGACAGTTACCCCATTCCGTTGATTGATGATTGCTTGGAGCGTCTCGAGGGCAAACAGTATTTTACTGTGCTGGATTTGAGGAACGGATTCCACCAAGTGAATATGGCTGCTGACTCCATTCCATACACTTCCTTTGTTACTCCAGGCGGTCAGTACGAATACCAGAAAATGCCTTTTGGTCTACGGAATGCCCCTGCGGTATTCCAGCGTTTCATCAATCGTGTTCTTGAACCATTCATCAAGGAAGGGTCGGTAGTGGTGTATTTGGACGATGTAACTTTGGCTAGTTACACAATTGAAGAACATCTGGATTTACTACGACGTGTTTTGAGGAGGCTGGCCGAGTTCCGGTTGGAAATTAAGTTTAAGAAGTGTTTATTTGGTTACACCACGATAGATCTATTGGGATTTACTGTCAGTGGAAAAGGAATTCGTCCAAACGGGTCACACTTGGAGGCAATCAGATCAATGGCGCTTCCGAAGGACGCAAAACAGTTATCGAAAGCTCTTGGTCTGTTCTCGTATTTTCGTCGGTTTGTCCCTTTCTTCTCGGCTATCTCCAAACCGTTGAGAGCATTAACAAGGCCCGAGGCGAAATTCGATTTTGATGATGATTGTGTCAAAGCTTTCAATACGTTACGAAACAGCTTGATATCCTCCCCTGTGTTGTCGTTGTATAGTCCTGATAGAGAAACGGAGTTGCATTGCGACGCCAGCGTTGACGGGTTCGGTGGCATACTGCTGCAAAAGCAGGATGACGGGAGATTTCATCCTGTTGCTTATTTTTCTCAACGAACAAGTCCTGCGGAGTCTCGTTACCACAGTTTTGAACTGGAAACTTTGGCCATCATTTACTCACTCCGCAAGTTCCGGATCTATTTGGAGGGAATTCAGTTTCGAATCGTGACGGATTGTAATTCTGTAACGATGACATTGAATCGAGCCAATGTAAACCGAAGGGTAGCTCGTTGGGTGATGGAGTTGGAAAATTATCATTATACAATTCAACACAGGAGTGGTAAGTTGATGAGCCACGTTGATGCCTTAAGTCGTCTTCCTTCCGTTTCTGTTCATTCGGCTGAGGATTCCGGTCAAGTTGTTTCTGTTATTGATCCCGAGGACATAATGTTTCAGCTTCAAATAACACAGAATCGTGACAGTGATGTTTCTGCTCTCAGGGAAAAATTGGAAAATGGGCCTGTTGATGGTTAGGTGTTGGAAGATGGTTTGGTGTATCGATCCGCAGGTGACGATAAGCTTTTACTTTACGTTCCCAGAGAAATGGAAATTAATGTCATTCGTTTTGCTCATGAGAAGATTGGTCATATGGGCGTCACCAAATGCATCGAGCAAATAAAAATGCAGTATTGGTTCCCGAAAATGAAGGAGAAAGTTGAAAAATTTATTCAAAATTGTATCCGGTGTATAATGTACTCTGTTTCGTCAACCAACAATCGTAAAACTCTACATAATATTCCGAAAAAACCTTTGCCTTTCGACACCATCCACATTGATCACTTTGGTCCTCTGCCGTCAATAATCTCGAAGCGAAAGTACATACTTGCTGTCGTGGATGGTTTTACTAAATTCGTGAAATTGTATGCTGTTAACTCCACTAGCACCAAAGAGGTCTGTGCGTGCCTTGAGAAATATTTCGAGCATTACAGTCGGCCGCGGCGTGTGATTAGCGACAGAGGAACATGTTTCACTTCTCTCGAGTTTGGTGCTTTCTTGCTGGATCACAACATTGAGCATGTAAAAGTAGGCACTGCGTCGGCACAAGCGAATGGCCAAGTCGAAAGGGTGAATAGGATTATCAAGTCTATGCTCGGGAAGGTGTCTGAACCAATCCAACATTCCGACTGGTCGAAGATGTTAGTAAAGGTTGAGTATGCTTTGAATAATTCTGTTCATTCGGTTACACGCCAGACTCCTTCCATGCTTCTTTTTGGGGTGAATCAGCGAGGTCGAGAGATTGACCGGCTGACTGAGTTCCTGGAAGATAGACAAGACGATGACGCTTGTAGAAACTTGGATACAGTAAGAGAGGGAGCAGCAACAAATATTCAAAATTCACAGGAGAAAAATTTGAACTACTTCCAGAAAAGACATAAACCAGCCATCAATTATACTGTAGGTGATTTTGTAGTGATTCGGAATGTTGATACAACGGCAGGGACGAATAAAAAATTCATCCCAAAGTACAAAGGCCCTTATAGAATTCACAAAGTGCTTCCAAATGACAGATATGTCGTCAGGGACATAGAAAATGCACAGATTTCGCAAATACCATACGATGGCATTATTGAAGCATCTCGGTTGAAACGTTGGGCCGATTGGCGAGACTCCTGCGAAGATTCAGACTTAAAGTTGCATGAAAACGAACTCTGACGGTTTTGTCACACCTACTATATCAGTAGACTTCCTCCCCTATTTCCCTTTCCCTAATATTGTATCCTACTAACCCCGAGTCGGTCACGGGTGTTTGACCGCCACTCCTCTAACATTATTTCCTGATCGAGACGATCAGATGTCAGGATGGCCGAGTTGTAATACTCTGGCCACACTGTACTGGTCTAAAGACGTTTCTGAATGAGCGAGTGTGTGAGTGTGAGAGTTACCGTTAAACGAATATGCGATTTTAGAGTGAGTGGAACAGTGTGATTGCGGGGAAAGGTTCTAGAAGGATGAAGAGAAAAATCTCAAACAGTTTGTATAGAGCTGCCGGCGAATAAAGGTGAAAAACTTATTAAAATCGCGTTAAGTTATTCCGAATTTCGAAAGGAGCATCTGTGGCGGTTATATTCTATTGATAATTTTAATTTAAGTCAAACGTTTTTAAAGTTCATTATATTTGTCATAAATGTTTAAAATTTCATTGCATTTGGTTCACTGAATCCGAAGAAATAACAGCTCACATTTGGCTATTTGGCAAAGTATTGAGATTTCATCATTGATATTATTCCTTTACATGTATTGGAAAAATAACAATAAAGTTTATCCTCACTTTTCCTAGGGTATAACTTTTTTCACAGACGTTGGATCACTTTGCGGTCTTCGACAAAGTTGTTTGGCATATACAGGGGATGGCTAAAATGTTTGGGATAGGCAACTTTTTTCCCCCACAAAAAAAATGAACATGCTGTAACTTCTCATAGAGTCCATAAAAAAATCTCAAATTTTGACTGTTTCTCAGCCTATTATATGTGCATCATTGGTACAAATTTGAGCTCGATTGGTTAATTTTTCTTGAAGTTAGAACCGTTCGGGTAAAACACCATTTTTTAGACAACTATTTTTTGAACTGTCATATCTTGGAAACCGGTGAACCGAATTGAATGAAATTTTTAACGTTTATCAACAATATATTGATACTTAATACGACGTTATAAAATGTAAGATTTTCTCACGGCGAATTAAGTTATACCGGGTTGAAATTTTTACCCATATAGAGGAAAATAAGTAAAATTTACAATACCACACAAAAATTATTAAATGTGTTATTCCTTCAATCTAAATAGGCTCTAATATATCTGATAATTTGATAATTTGAGATAATTTGAGAACAGAAGTGGAAAATCTTTGGATATCAACACTAAAATTTATTGACATTAATGTAAAAAAAAATACATTTTTTGAGAAAAAATACAAAAAGTGTCAATCAATGATAACTTTTTTCAACGTTTAAAAAGTATCTATGTTTTAATAGTTTGTGAAGCATTTACACATTGCTAGTGTACGTTCAAAATTTCATTCAATTCGGTTCACTGGTTTCCGAGATATGACAGCTCAAAAATGACTTGTTAAAAAAAAAAGTGTTTTACCCGAACGGTTCTAACTTTGCGAAATATTAATCAATCGAGCCCAAATTTGTACCAATTATGCACATATAATAGGTTGACAAACAGTCAAAATTTGAGATTTTTTGATGCGCTCTATGAAAAGTTATAGCATGTTGAACTTTTTAGTGATAGAAAAAAAAGTTGCCTATCCCAAACATTTTGGCCATCCCCTGTAGTCACCTACAATAATACCAAAGGGTTTGATTATTGAACGCTTACAGCGCCACCTAGCGGCAAAAATCGATAAGGGGCCATCCATTAAGTACGTCACGCTCCAAGGGGGGAGGGGGGGTTTGTGAAAGTGTGACAAGCAATGTATTAAGTATTGGAAAAACCCGTACGAAGGGGGGAGGGGGGCTCGAAAATTCCCAATTTTAGCGTGACGTACTTAATGGATGCTCCCTAACTTAAAATTTCTGCATACATTTGGCCAAGTTTTCCCATACAAACTTCAAGGGTTTTGAGCGCCCCCTTAGGCTCAACCGATTTTGCTCAAATTTTGAACGTAGCTTCTGGGAGTCCAAAACAACTGATTTAGGAGGTAAGACTTGGTATTTTTCATTTTTTTTTTGTTTTTCATATAAGTGTGGGCCACCTTAATGCATATACATGTTAGGTTTTTAAATGAGGATTATCGATGCTACGGGAAATCTCTATTATGTAATTAATTGAATGAAATAAAGAGCAGTTTGTGTTGAGCACCGCGACAGATCGGAAGCTGTGATCTGGTCGGCAGAATTAAAGATGTGTTTTCGAGATCTGTAATCCAAAATCATGATTGAGTGGTTCACCAGGGATCCCAACATACATAGTAGGGAAACATTGGAGGAGGGAAATATTATGAAGAGATTACACTTCATCAACAAGGATCCAAAAAAAAAAACAGAAGAGATCTTCCATAATCCTCAGAGGAATTCCAGGGATACATCCTGGAGAATACCTTAGATGTTTTCGGGAAGATTCATTTATTACTTTAATCGCTTTTTAAGGAATTCAATCAGAAATTGTTTTAGGATTATTTTCAAATTTTCTGCTCAAATTTGTTTCTACCGCTAAGCTTTTAGGGGGAGATCATGATTCATGTTCCCAGACAGAAGTTTTATGTGGTGAAACTAGGCTGGAAAGCGGTAATTCGGTTATTTTAACAAATTTGTAAATTTAAACAAATTTGGGGGTCCACTATTGTCATTGCTTTAACATGCTAAGAGAAAACGACCTACCCAAAAGCGGACTCCACGGGGCCCACTATAGGATAATTTGATCGAGATTAGAAATGATGATATCATGAGAAATATGAGGTTTTTTTTTGTATCGTTTTTATGTGTAATATGTAGGAAAGATATAGACCTTGTTACGCAACTACTGGTAATTGTAGTTCAATTTGGATATCATACTGGTTTTATGATCAGGGATAATTTCAGCTACTAAGGTATCCACTATTGGTTAAAATACCCTACTCTGGGTTATAATAAACTAGAGATAAGCTGCCGTAAATCGCATATCAGTCCCATCTTTGCTGGATTTCCTATGCAAATGGGACTGATATGCGATTCACGGCAGTAAGCCGATGGGAAAGTTTTAAGCTTTTATTTAGGCCGATGCAAATAATATTTTTCATTTATGTTCTAGACCTCTCTTCAGGCACGAGGATGAGAAAAAATAAACAAAAAATAAATAAAAAGGAAAATTAACTATTAAAAAATATTTTTCAACTATTGAAAAAATGTTATTTTTATGCAGTAAAATAAATAAATAAATAAATAAACAAAAAATCTGAGCCAGTAAAAATAAGGAAAACAAATAAACAAATTTTCTAGAGCACAAATTTAGGGATTTGTGAAACGTTTCTGGCTGAAAATGTAACTTGATGCTTGCTTCCACACAGTAACCTTTGAGTTACATTTTCAGTCAGACCCGTTTGACGGTTCTCTAGATTTGTGCTCGAGAAAATTTGAGCTGTGTACTCCAAATATCTTATCCTTAAATATTTTAGGATTTTTGAAAGGGCACGAATTGTTCTGCAGTCAAGGATGGAACTTTTTGCCTTTCTCGTACACTAAGTGTACTGGAAAGGCTATATGTTCACTCCAAAAACGACTTTTTGATAGAAGGCTCGGAGGGTCAAGTCACATATACCAATCAACTCAGCTCGACGAATTGAGGTGATGTCTGTGTGTGTGTATGTGTGTGTGTGTATGTGTGTGTACAAATAAACTCACATCACTTTTTGGCAGTAAACCTCAACCGATTTTAATGACCGACGGTTCATTCGACGCGGAATCTGGTCCCATTGTTTCCTATTGAAAATGGTTCGGATCGGTCCAGCCGTTCCGGAGTTATGGCCATTTACGTGTTCCGGACCAGTACCCTTGGAAGGGGCCATACATAAAAATGTAACAAACACATACATGCGACACATCAAACTGCGGCATTTTGGATAACCTGATGTACAATCAGCAAGAAAACAGTCTCAGACCATATCTGAACCGGTAGTGTTCCGGAACCGGTTCCGGGAGTCCCGCCGGAAGTGGCCAAATATAGAAGTGAACCAAATCCATGCATGCGACACATCAAAGTGCGGCATTTTGGATAACCTGATGAACAGTCAGCAAAAAAAACAGTCTCATACCATATATGAACCGGTAGTGTTCTGGAACCGGTTCCGGGAGTCCCGCAGGAAGTGGCCAAATATAAAAGTGAACCAAATCCATGCATGTGATGTATCAAAGCGCGAATTTTTTGATAACCCAATGAAAGGTTGGCATCATGGTTGGCATAAAAAAAGACTCAGACCACATCTGAACCGGCAGTGTATCGGAACCGGTTCCGGATGTTCCGCTGGAAGTGGTCATATATAAAAGTGATCCAAACCCATGCATGCGGCACATCAAACTACGGCATTTTCGATAACCTGATGAGCAGTTAGCAAGAAAGCAGTCTCAGACCTTATATGAACCGGTAGTGTTTCAGAACCGGTTCCGGGTGTTCCGCCGGAAGTGGCCGTATATAAAAGTTGACAAAACTCTTGCATGCGGCAAGCAAATAGGCTCAGACTATATAAGAGACTATCGGTAGTGTTTCGCAACCGGTCCCGGGCCGGAAGTGACACCAAACCCATGCATGCGATACCTCAAATCACGGCTTTTTAGGTAACATGATGAACAGTTGCAAGAAAATAGACGCAAGCCCTATCAGTGTGTTACGGAACTGATTACGGGTGTCCCGCCAGAAATGATCAAATGTAAAAGAGAACCAATACATGCGACATATCGATGACTTATTCAGTAACAAGATAAACGGTTAACCAACAAATAATCTCAGACCATATTTGGGAGAACCGGTAGTGTTCCAGAACTAATGACAAGACGAGTAACGCGTCGGAAGTGTTAAAATATAGAAAGGAACTAAACCATCTCGGCGTTTTTGAAAATCTGATGAACGGTCAACAAGAAAATAGTCTCAGGCCACAGTAGTTCGGAATCGGTTGCGGGTGTGATTTGATAGAAGTGAACCAAAACCATGCATGCGATACATAAAATCGCGGCATTTTCAAAAATTTACCGAACGGTTAGCAAGAAAATAGCCTCAAATCACATCAATTGCCGGCTTTTCAGGTCACGTGATGAACAGTTGACAAAAACATAGTCTAAGACCATATCTTAGACAACCGGAATCAGTTCCAGGTGTCCCGCCGGAAGTAGTCAAACGTAAAATTAACCAAACCCATGCAAGCTGCACATCAAATAGCGGAATTATAAAGGTTAACAAAATAAATGTCAAAGCGATAAATCAAATTGTGGCTTTTTTGATAGCATGTAAACGTTGGGTAAGATTATAAATGAAGAAATGATCAAAGTCTTCATATATGCGAGAGAACGAAATCGTGACCAAAGCGATCTCTTCAAATCACACCATTTCAGATTCCTGCGGTGTAAATGTATAGTAGGATGGATCAACGTTTTATATAAAAATATAATTTAATCGCATCAACGTTATACAGTTTTTCAATCTCCAATCTCCTTATGCTTCGAAAATTACTGCTCACAATTTGGGTGCGGCTGGTTCAGCCCTCACTATTCTCATTGCGATTGAAATTTGAATGGAAAATCTACATTTTCTGCATTTTCCTCGTAGGAAGGTCAAATTTTACATGAATCGTGATACCAATGATAATAAAATATAGCCTAAAGTGTGCTGAAATAAACATTGGCGAAGATCACAAAGTGATTTGTGATTGTGAATAAAGTTAACCTTCTTCAAGCATAGCTGACGCTCACGCCGCTGCCGTAGTGGATGGAATGGGGTCACAATGACCCCAATACACGACTAGGGTTAAGGTGGTCAAGCAGTCAACTGAGAGGTCTGATCTTTTTCTGCTCTGTTTTGTTGTTGAACATAACATCGGAATATGTATCATCAATAAGTTTCGAAAATCGATGATGGCTTTGTTAAAATTGTTGCTAGTGTAAAGTGTTTTCAGGATTCAGGAACATTTTGGCTAACGTCGAAGAAAAGTTTATGAGTACATATTCGACGAGAAAGGCACTATCACCACTAGGTGGATTAATCTGGGTTTTTTTTACTTAGCTGCAAACGATGCATCAATTTTGACATTGGCATTTTTTAAACCTTTTTTTAGAGGTTGTTAAATTACTAAAACAGTAACTTGAGTGCTATTTTTTTAGAAAATAATGATTTAATTTTGGATACAACTACTATCTTGCGCTTTTACTTTTAAGCTACTTAATCGATGTTACTGGAAAGCAATTCACTCCTAGACTCGCTAAGCTCATATTTTATGTGTCACGCCTAACATTTTTGCAAGAACTTGATGTTTCTCCTTAAGTATAAAAATTGAGATCCAGGATCTCTTAGAATGTAGTCCTCAACAAATAGAATAACGATGTCGCTCACCGTACCATTTTTTCCCATGTCCTATTTTCCAGCCTGATGACAAAAAAGGTGGCCTTGGTGATACTGGGCTTCGGGTGGTGCCTGGCCTTCCTCATAGCGACCATTCCGCTGATTTGGAACAAGTGGGACACGGCGATGGAGTGCGAATTTGATGAACTCCTCTACCCCTGGTATGTGGCAGGAGTGATAACGCCAATCTTCTCGCTGGTGTGGTTTTGTTTACTTCTCGTTTACTGGCGAATATGGCGAGAGGCGGCCAAACATGCCAAACAACTTCGAGCACACAACGCCCAGGAAAGCTCGTCCGATTGGAAATCGGTTCAGGTGAGTTTGAGTTTGAGTAGCGGTGTAACCCATCCGGCCCCCGCAACGCAACGAAATGAAAGCTTTTGGCAAATAATGTGATTTACTGGATGTCTGTTTACTTCTCTGTAGAAAATGGCAAATAATCCATCTTTGGAAGGAGGTTTCAGTTTTAAAAAGAAAAAGTGAGCTTCCAACGAATAGTCATATGTTCCAGAAATGTTAAAAGCATCCCTAGATTTACTGAACTAAAAAAATCTCGCGGATTTTTTCTAAATGTCGTATCAACATTGAGAATTTCTCTACAATCTTGTTTTTTTGTTTTTTTTAAAGACAGCTTCAAAAGATAATTTAACGTTAACGTTATTGCGGTTTAGATTTTTAGTTTTGTTTTCAAAGCTTCAAATTATTCGATAAATAACCTCACCCATAATACAGTCAATTGTATACCAATTGGATTGTATTATTGTACACGGCTAGATACTGTAAGTCATTACGTTGCATGAAATCCACTGTTTTAAAGCGGAAAGTGCCCAAAACAGAAACCTCTGTCCAGATAGTCCAGCACCCTACTAATATTCAAATATAATTACAGGTCGTCTTGCTCATCATGGGATGCTTCACGCTTTGCTGGCTTCCGTATTTTGTCGTGATACTAACGCAAATATTTGCCCTGTTCGACAAAAACTCGCCAACCCTGTATAAAGCGGTGTTTTCGCTGGCAATGGCCAACTCCATGATGAACCCAGTGATTTATGCGTGGAAGAATACTAGCTTTCGTCACGCATTCACAAAACTATTAACCTGTCGAAAGCCTGATCAACTGGATGGCCCACTAACGGGCGATAGCCCGAGGAACAAATCTTCCAAGAAGGATGGTTCCAAGTCACACCAAGACACCGAAAATGCCCATAACAACCGAAATGGACAAAACAATGGTGTATCGAGGAGTAGTCAGCTAAGCGCAGCTGAGTCTGTGGCACAAATTAATGAAAACGAAATTACAGTCATTTCATCGCTCCACGAGGAAGCGGTTCATAATCACACCATACAGTTGGCACTGGGAGTGCCAAACAGCAGGGACTGCAGTACCATGACGGGACCAGCAAGTATTACAACGCACATCATCAAAGGGAATGTGATAATCAATAACTATAACCTCTACGAAAGCTTCTTGGATGTGAAAAACGAAAACAACAGGAAAAACGGATCATTTTCCAGTAAAAGCTCCGCCACGAAAGAGACTGATGATAGCATGCAGAGCAGGGAGAAACAGACAAGCGAAAATGACAAAACAAATGATGACAATCACAACTGTGATATTGGAGACGATATGGGTACAACCAATCCATGCTTCCAAGAAGACATTACACGATTGTAGGTGTAGACACTGTTAAACAAAATGAGTATTAGCCATCGATGAATGTACAAACTATATGCAAATGTCAGCCAAGATGGAAAATAAAAGTTTAAGATTCTCCTCGTTAATAAGTAACAATTGTTGTTTTCATTCAAAGAGAAATTTCATCATATCACCTTATATCAGTATTTTGTTTTGTCTTCATGAATTATATACCTAATTTGTAAAAGAAATTTAAAAAGAACATTATCAATTTTGTCTTTCCATTAATTCGAATCTCATCATTGCCTTGCCAAAGACTTCTAGCCTACACTGCAAATTTTGTTTGCTGGTATTCAGCAAACTTTGCTGATTTTTTTGTGCTGATTTCATTCAGCAATACGATTTTACTGAATATCAGCAATTATTTTTCAGCTTGCTGAATCTTCCAGCAATTTTGACAGTTGATCAGCAACGTTGTGCTGAAATTCAGCAAAAAATTAGCTGAAATTCAGCAATTTATTTTGCTGATTTTTTTTGTGCTGGAAGCGTTTCAAAAAATTTTGTGTGTATGACCACTAAGTTTCCGGCGTATGATCTAAGTCGGTTTTGACAGGCTCATGCACAGAAAAATAGAAAAGGGAGCGGTTTGGGGTATTCTCGGGAAAAAATGAAGTGACGCCGAGTATATAGTTCTTGAATAACAAAAGGGGATTACATCCTACATCCCAAAACTCCTCTTTTGTACAAGGCCAGTCTTAAGAATAACGGAGGAAACATCCGGTATTGGAGCTCAGCATATTGGAATGAAAGGTAAGTTATGAATTAATCCACATAGGGAAGCTGTTCCATTTCTGTTTGGCAGAGCTTCATCCTCAAAAAACGCACATGTCACATGTGTCTTTAAGTCAGTGGCAGTCTTTAGTCAGTGAATAATAATAATGAGAAATACATTATATTCAAGCATGCTATCTCCAGAACGATTGTTCACAAGACGACAGTTAACCAGGTTCGCTCCACTCCTGTTCAAAACCATCATACTAGAAGGCGCTGCTGTAACAATGATTTCAATCATCACGTTTTTGTAAGAGGATTTCCATATAAATACTCTATGATTCCAGGGCTATTTTCACAACTTTCTCCTTTCATTATTTCTTCATAAACTTCTCCACTTATTTTTTTATCAAAGCTTCTTCTGAGAATGAATTTCGGGCTTCCACAACAGATTACCTTAGAGATATCTCTAAAGATTCCTTCATAGATTTCATCAAGAATTCCTTCAGTGATTCATTTAAAGATTTTTCTTGGGATTCCTTCAGAACTTTTTCCTGGGATTGGTTGTTTCCATGAATTCGTTCCTGGATGCCTCCAGGGATTCTATGCAATATTTGTTACGAAATTATTTCAGATTTGTTTTAACTGTCTCCAGGGATTTTCCCAGACATTTGCATTCAACCCGGTTTCCTCCACCCTCCTTCAGGGGTTTCTTCTGGGATTCCTTTAAGTATTCTTCCCGGACTACAGTAGACGTTCGGTCGGTGCAAACAGTTTAACTGCAATGCTTTTTAACTGCAAGTCCGGTAAGTGCAACAAATTTGCAGTTATCGCACCGCCATCCGTCAAAACGGTGCGCCAAGTTAGCCCAAATGAACAGTCGAATGAATTTTGCGTTCATTTAACGTCAATTGATGGGTTGTTGACGTCTATTTGACGTTGCAGTTATCGGATTTTGTTCGCTAAGTGAAACGTAAACATGTTGCAGTTATCGAACGTCTTGTTCCAAAATCCCCAAGGATTCCCCTAAAGATTTATTGCCTCTCAGGTCTCCCTCGAAGAATCCCACCGAAATTTAACAGGGAATCACTCCCAAACGCTGCACATCCGAACCTCCGGAGCCTAACAAGTAATGTGAATTCCATTATTCACTCTGTTGGACCATATTGCTGGAAGGAGATTCTGATGTAGCTATATTATAGAGACTTTCAGCCCTTGGCTGTTTCGCCTCGAAGGAGATTCTCTTAAACCCGCAGATTTCAAGTAAGTGACTCTACTCACGGGTCTGCCACAGCCCCTTTTGGCCCTTCATACAGCGGTATGTTGAATTCAGAGTGGTAACAAAATTTAGTCTTTACTGTTAAGTGGAACTGCATGCAGAGCAAGACTCAAGCTAGGATTATTTTTTTCTTCTATTCACTTTTCAAAACATCGACTGTTCGCTCTGAAGATCACCAGGCTAATGATCCTCACCTGCGGTCCCATTTACGGTCACAAGCCTGCTACACTGGCCGACCTCATCATCATCATCATCATCATCATTATCTCATCCCACCCTCACCCATCCAACCTGATGACCATAAGTAGGGCACTGCACTGTTTTGATTTTGTATGGGATTTTGACGTTTCGTGGCCTTTTCCCGATGAACAGAAACAAATCCACACTTTCTTCATACTCCGCGGTAATGTTTGCGTTTTCACTTGCTTTGATTTTTCTTTCTTTTCTTTTCGTTCGCCGTCACACACCGTTCTCCTGTACACAGCCTAACTCAACGCTCGAACACTTTGGTCGTCCTCGAGCATAGTCCAAGTAACGTGCTCGTAAAGAATCACAGATCTTGTTAGCGTCTTGTACATGGTGTATTTGGTGCGGCGGTGAATCTTTTTCGATCGCTGGTTCTCGTGGAGCCTGACTTGTGGAGTACCGACTTCCACTGATGATGCACCTTCTTATTTCACGGCTTACGCTGTTGTCTGCCGTTAAGAAAGATTCGAAGTAGACGAACTTCTCTACCACTTCGGAAGTGTCTCCGTCTAACGCAACATTGCTGCCCGGCTTGCCCTGTCGTTCACGGTTTTTCTAGTCAGCATCAACTTTGTTTTTTGATGCGTTTACCATCAGTCCGACATTTAGTGCTTCACGTTTCAGGCGACTGTACAATTCTGCAATGATTCCAAATGTTCTTTCAATAATATCCATGTCATCCGCAAAATGCTGAGTCGATAAGGAGAGCGTCCAATATAGCTCTGGTCCTCACAAAGTCCTACCTCATGCTTCCACGGGTCAAGCGATGACAAAGACCGTCAGCTAAGAGTTGTGTGCTTAGCTGGTAGTGCAGCCTGGGCACTGTTGTCCTTCTGACTTGAACTAGATTGAGGAGGTACGATCCGAGCGTCTGTTTACCAAGGAGGTGCGGCTCAAACAGCATCTGTTCTGGCATCCAGCGGCTGAGTAAGAAACGCTGCACCACGCCCAGCTAGATCCAAGGTGGTAGCCCCATAGTGTTGGTTGGGACGTTAAACAGAACTGGCACGATGGCCCTCCGGCGAGACAGGAGTGTTGGCGTAGGCCCAATAAGCCACCCGTAAAAATCGCCATAGCGAATAACATAGGAGAAAATACGACTCGATACAATCGGCAAAGACCCACGCGACGAAATAAGGACTACGATTGGAAACTTGCAAGTCACTAGGTTTCGCAGGATGTGACAGGAT
Source organism: Aedes albopictus (assembly GCF_035046485.1). Lineage (NCBI taxonomy): Eukaryota > Metazoa > Arthropoda > Insecta > Diptera > Culicidae > Aedes > Aedes albopictus. Next base: position 162,760,235 of record NC_085136.1, read on the forward strand.
AATTTACGACGAACTACATCCCCGCAACTTCGACATCGTGGCGTTGCAGGAACTTATTTGGACTGGACAGAAAGTGTGGAAAAGCGGGCATCGAGCGGCTACCTTCTACCAAAGCTGGGGCACCACCAATGAACTGGGAACAGGATTTATAATGTTGGGCAAGATGCGACAACGTGTGATCGGGTGGCAGCCGATCAACGCAAGGATGTGCATGTTGAGAGTTAAGGGCCGTTTCTTCAACTACAGCATCATCAACGTCCACTGCCCACACGAAGGGAGACCCGATGACGAGAAAGAAGCGTTCTACGCGCAGTTAGAGCAAACATATGATGGTTGCTCGCCGCGTGACGTGAAAATCGTTGTCGGCGACATGAACGCGCAGGTAGCAAGGGAGGAAATGTACAGACCGGTAATCGGGCGAAACAGCCTGCACGCCGTATCGAATGATAACGGCCAGCGATGCGTAAACTTTGCAGCCTCCCGTGGTATGGTAGTCCGAAGCACCTTCTACCCCCGCAAAGATATCCACAAAGCCACCTGGAGATCACCCGACCATCAAACAGAGAACCAAATTGACCACGTTCTAATCGACGGTAAATTCTTCTCGGATATAACCAATGTCCGCACATACCGCAGTGCGAATATAGATTCGGATCACTACTTAGTCGCTGTATGCATGCGTTCAAAACTTTCGACAGTTATCACCACGCGTCGAAGTCGAACGCCGCGGCTCAACATCGAGCAGCTGCGTAACGTGGAAGTGGCTCAAACTACGCGCAGCAGTTAGCAGTGGCCCTACCAACGGAAGAGCAGCTTGGCGCAGCTACACATGAAGATGGCTGGAGGGACATCCGATCCGCCATAGGTAGTACCTCGGCTACAGCACTAGGCTTCGCAAGTCCGAATCACAGAAACAACTGGTACGACGGCGAATGTGAACAGTTGAAAAACGAGAAGAATGCAGCATGGGAGAGAATGCTGCAACACCGTACGAGAGCGAATGAGGCACGTTACAGAGAGGCGCGGAACAGGCAGAACTCAGTCTTCCGGATGAAGAAGTGGCAGCAGGAAGAACAAGATTGTGAAGCGATGGAAGAGCTATACCGCGCTAAGGACACACGAAAGTTTTACGAGAAGCTGAACCGCTCGCGCAGAGGCTTTGTGCCACAAGCCGACATGTGCCGAGATAATCACGCGAATATTCTCACGAGCGAGCGTGAGGTGGTCGAGAGGTGGCGGCAGCATTACGATGAGCACCTCAATGGCGACGTTGCAAGTACCGAAGGTGGCGTGGTAACAGATCTAGGAGTATGTGCACAGGACGAATGACTTCCGGCCCCTGACCTACAAGAGATTGAGGAGGAGGTTGGCCGGTTGAAAAACAACAAAGCCGCTGGAGCAGATCAACTACCAAGCGAGCTTCTAAAATACGGTGGAGAAACACTGGTAGTGCTCTCACCAGTGTTTCTCCACTGGGTCATTACCAAGATTTGAGAGGAGGAAGTATTACCAGAGGAATGGATGGAAGGTATCGCTTGTCCCATCTACAAAAAGGGCGACAAGTTGGAATTTGGGAACTACCGCGTGATCACACTACTGAGCGCTGCCTACAAGATACTCTCTCAAATTTTATGCCGCCGTCTATCACCGATTGCAAGAGAGTTCGTGGGGCAATATCAGACTGGATTTATGGGTGAACGCGCTACAACGGACCAGATGTTCGCCATCCGCCATGTGTTGCAGAAATGCCGCGAATACAACGTGCCCACACATCACTTGTTCATCGATTTCAAATCGACGTATGATACAATCGATCGAGACCAGCGGTGGCAGATTATGCACGAATACGGATTCCCGGATAAACTGATACGATTGATCAAGGCGACGATGGAACGAGTGATGTGCGAAGTTCGAGTATCAGGGACACTCTCGAGTCCCTTCGAATCTCGCAGAAAGTTACGGCAAGGTGATGGTCTTTCGTGCTTGCTGCCCAACATTGCTTTAGAGGGTGTAATAAGGAGAGCGGGGATGAACACGAGTGGGACGATTTTCACGAAGTCCGTTCAGCTGCTTGGTTTCGCCGATGATATTGATATTATTGCTCGTAAATTTGAGACGATTACGGAAACGTACATCCGACTAAAGAGTGAAGCCAGGCGAATCGGATTAGTCATTAATGTGTCGAAGACAAAGTACATGATGGCAAAGGGCTCCAGGAGGAATCACCGCGCCCGCCACCCCGAATTTATATCGACGGTGATGAAATCGAGGCGGTTGAAGAATTCGTGTACTTGGGCTCACTGGTGACCGCCGACAACGACACCAGCAGAGAAATTCAGAGGCGTATTGTGGCAGGAAATCGTTCTTACTTTGGACTCCGCAGAACTCTACGATCGAATAAAGTTCGCCGTAACACGAAGTTAACCATCTACAAAACGCTGATTAGACCGGTCGTCCTCTATGGGCACGAAACATTGACCCTACGTGCAGAGGACCAACGCGCCCTTGGAGTTTTCGAACGGAAGGTGATGCGTACCTTCTACGGCGGAGTGCAGATGGAAGACGGGACTTGGAGAAGGCGAATGAACCACGAGCTACATCAGCTGCTGAGAGAACCAACCATCGTCCATACCGCGAAAATCGGGAGGCTACGGTGGGCGGGTCACGTCATCAGGATGCGGATAGAAACCCGACTAAAATGGTTCTCGAGAGTCATCCGACCGGTACAAGATGACGTGAAGCTCAGCGAGCTAGGTGGGTCGACCAAGTGGAGGACGATCTGCGGACCCTACGAAGAGTGCGGGACTGGAGACAAACAGCCATGGACCGAGTGGAATGGAGGCGGCTACTATGTACAGCAGAGGCCACCCCGTCCTTAGCCTGATCGGTAAGTAAGTAAGTCATCCGCAAAACAGCCCAATTGGCCTGATTTCATGAAAAAATCGTGCCCGGTTGGTGAGCCCGGCTGATTGCATAATACCTTTCAGGCAGATATGGAGCAGCCAGGCATGAGAGTCCGTCACCTTGTCGTAGCTCCCGGTTATGCGAACGAACTAGGCAGATCACCCGAAACCCTTACGCAATTTTCTTTTACACCGTCCCGTAGCTTCCCGGAGTTGCTCTTGTCCATAGTTCTGTGTGGTCGATACTGTCGTACGACGCCCTGAGGACGATAAACAGGTTGCGCATTTGGATCTGATGTTCGTGGTATTTTTGGAGGATCTGCTGAAAATCGGGTCCATTGTCGAGCGGCCGTCGACCAAGCCGGCTTGAAAACTACCCATAAATCCATTCTCCTTAGGTGAAATATGTATGAAAGAATATAATCAGGGATAGCTATTTGGAGGCGACATTCAGAACTGTGGTCGCTCGAAAGTTCTCACACTCCAACTTGTCACTTTTCTTGTAGGTAGGGTAAATGACCGCTTCTTTCCACTTCTCCGGTAGCTGTTCGGTCTCCCAAATCCGTATTATTGGCCGGAACAGTCAGGTGGCCAACTTTTTCGAGCTGATATTGATGAGTTCCCAGCTCGCCCTTCCCAGCTGACTTATTGTTCTTGAGCTGGCTGGCTCGTTGATGCTCCTTGCTGTACTGACGTAGTCATTTCTTCCACTGCTGGTCCTTCATATCTGCGCTATCCACACCTTTCAGATACCCATCGAAGTGCTGCTTCTAGCTTTCGATCACCTCACGTCCGTTCGGAAAGAGGCTCCCGTCCTTATCCCTGCACATTTCGGCTCGTGGAACATTCTGCCGGGTTCTATGCTGCAGCATCACCGCATGAGCTGCATTCTTCTCCTCCAGAATCACTCCTCATCGAAACATTTGTTCCGCGCTAAATTTTTTAAACTTTATGACTACTTGTCCGCCGGAACTGCCGAATCCGCCATCTTAAGGCTCAAATGAGAATCGCATATTATCCGGAACTGAAATAGCACTTTTCTCCAGAATGACAAAAAAGCGAACAAAACCCGCGTGTCCGATTCTCATAATTGACTAAATAAACAATCGGAAATTCTTATTTTCTCTGATTTGTTGATAATTTGGGAAAAAGTGCTTTTTTAGTTCTGGGATATTTGCCATTCTCAATGGAGCCTTAAATTTACGACACGATCGAACACGATTTTCCTGAACCAACTAATGCTTACACAACAATTCGCGACGACGAAACTCACGCACTTTCCACGATCGGTGGGCCAAAACTTATTGGAATAAGAGGTTTACAGTGGAATGACAACCCATTGTTTAAAGCAGCAAATCGATGAAGTATTTATGAATTCTGTAAGTGAATACGGCTGAGTGACCATCATGAATTTAACTACAATGAATAATTGATATCTACCAAGACCTTCCTAAAAACATAGGGAGGAAGGAATGCCAAAAGCTAGGCTTTACAAATACTGGCGTTAGTGAGAAGTGGACATCGCAATGGAATTTGCGAAAAAGTTACTCGTCCTTTCGGTGAGACTCGAACTCACGACTCCTACTTACTGACAGGCGCGTTGCCAACTACATCACGAGAAGACTCGAAGATGTAGTGACTAACCTGAATTGAAGATCAGCTCGAAATTCTGAGGTTATCTTTTCCACGGACCGCACAAATCGATAATTAATAAATTAATTAGGAAAGAATGAACAAAGAATTATGGGCAAAGACTAGTGCTTTTACCCTAGGTATATGTTTAAAACAGATGAATATATCGGATACATCCAAAATTAATTAGTATATTAGGAAGTCGCATTTTGATGTTCTTAAAACTAGCTGAAAAACTACGATCAGTCAGTATATACCATCGGATAGTCCTCAATCTTGTTAACAATTTTTCAAAAGACGAAATTCGTTCAAGTTTATTGAATTTGTGATCCATGGCTCTTAACCCTCGAGCGGTCGCGTTTTTGACTATCTGCAACGGCACCGCGCTCACGCTGTGTACCACATGCGTGCATTTTTCATGGTGCGTGTACTCAGTACACGATGCGACCGCTCCCGGGTTAAAAACCGCCATACCTACGTAAATCTGTTTTAAGGGCAGTTTTGAACTGAACACAGCTAAAAAGAACTGTTTGTCTCAACCCCACTACCCCTTAATGCCTTTTGATACGAATTCAAGCAAAAAAAGCACAATAAAAGGGGTAGAAATTGTCAATTAAAAAATAAATCCGAAAAAACTTTGATCAAAGCATGGAAGGAGAAAAAAACATTCACTTACCTCAATTCCGGTGACTCCCAGCGCTTCCTCCAGATTCGGTGTCATCCGGAAGGGCACCTTCTCCGGAACCCGTAGAGTTTTTCCTTTCTCGAAGCACACATTGTAATCGATATGCACAATTTCACCGGACGCCAACTTCACCAGCACATTGTCCAAATGGCGATCCCCCAGGCCTATGATATAACCGATGACACTCATTACCGCCATCGAGAGCGAATAGTTACGAATCACTTGCCGCCAGGTGGCAGCCGTCGTACTGTGACACCACAATTCTTTGGCGAGCAAATCGCGAGGCGTTTCTTCCTGCAGTTCTTTGAGCACTTGTTTCAACGCTTGCACGGGCCAATCCTTGCGGTTGTCGCTGGTCTTCATGCCGTGCTGTTGCAGCAGGGGGGTTAGTTTCCTGAAGGAGATGGATGTTGGAAAGAATTAGAAATGAGATGATTGTAATGCATAATGTATTCCAAACTGTAGAACATAGTAATATACTTACTGATAATACAGCTCCGAGGGTCGATTCACCACACCCGGTTTGTCCTTTTTCTGCAGTGCTTCCCGTTGTTGCCACTTTTTGTACAGCGAGAAAATCGGAACCGTGTTGTCCACCCAGTTGATCAGGCCGGACCGCGGCCCCAGCGGAATCACAGAGTAATGTTCCGCCCGGTAGTAGGTGATGTTTCCGTTGCAATCGATCGACTTTTTCATCATGAGGTTCGCAATCGACAGGAACTGCATGATACGTTCGTCCAGATGAAGATCCTCAAGGCCTTTGAAGAGGTAACTGTAACGGCGTCCATCGTTGCCGTAGAACATGAGCTTTTTCGGTTTGGTTTTGGTTGGAAGGATCTGAACGAGATTGTCCACGGAGCGGATGAGGATTTGCTGCATTTGGGTGCTCTCGATGCCAGGCATGGATATGGCCGTGTTGGAGAGTTTGGCCAGGACAGGGCTGATTTCAGATAGGCGCAACGAGAAGGCAGTTCGCTTTTGACCTCTTTGTTGCATTTGTCCGAACAGGATCTTGAATTGCGTCCAGCCCTGGATAGGCTTAGCGAAGTCTAATGGCTCTTTCAGTTTTTCGATCATCAAACTGATGTACTTTAGGAAACGATCCTGGAAATGACGCTCGTGTATTGTTTCGGGCGATCGAGAAGTCATCTCGTACAGCTGCTCCAGAACGAATACCAAAGGTCGGTGCAACAGCTTATGCTTCTCTATGAGAAGATCCCGTTTCTTGTCCAACTGTCCATTTTCCGTTACCTTGGTGAGTTCATTTTCGAAATTGATGAAACTTTTGTTGTACTCGGAGTAGATTTGTTGCATCGATATAACCCAAAACTCGTCCCACAAAAGTGAAATCCGTCTCAATTCGTGAACCAAAACCTTGACCTGTTGAACGGTTTCCGGTGCATCCCTGGACAAAATGTCCAACAGAGCGTTGAAGCAATACACGAGTCCTAACGTTTCATCTCCGGAATCTTTCGGCGCACATTCCGCGGTGTTTTCTCCGCTCAGCTCATTTATGTCGACTTTCTTCTCCTGAACAGAGCCCACAACCGCTGGGAAGATAATCAACTGTGGTGCATCCTTGGCCACTCGACACAGCAGTTCCGAAACCCGCTTCCTCACATAAGGTTCGTGATGATTCAGCCTTGAGAATAGCTGTGGAGTTATAACTCGCCATGGCTTAGTAGGCGTGCTGGCTAGACCACGTTCTAGAACTTCTTTTAGTCCAAGGGCATGTTTCACGATCAATCGCAGTAGACGGAGCGTTGCAGTGACAGTCGACGAATTGCCATTTTCGTTTTCCATCTCAAGCGAAGAGGACAGTTCCAGGAAGCGGAAGTAAGCCGAAGCAGCCGCCTCGTAGTACCCGTATACCGTTTTGTGAGTTTGACGCCAAATCTCCACAATCGACTGAAGCTTCTCCGGAGGACAGTTCTGCAATTCGGGCACGGTTGCCTTCAGCGACTCCAGGAGATCCGTGGAGCTCGTTTCGTTCAAGCCAAATTCTTCCTCTTCGGAAATCACCTCGTGTTGGTTGAGGATGACCAGAATCGATTTCTGAACTTCTTCTGACAGATTGGATGGTAAGATTTTATTTATTTCCTCCAGGTTAACATTATGAGCTGTGTTGGCCTCCGTGTTGAACTCGACCATCTTCTTTCCCCAGCGATAGCACCAGGAAGCAAACTGGCACCAAGCTTTGGCCAGTTCCGGACAGGACTGAGTGCTTGCCTGTAGAATTTTTCCCACGACAATGTCCAAGCAAGAGAAGATGGACAACATGCGACCGTCGATGGTCGGTCTCACTTCCGGCAGGGATGCGATTAACACGTTCAAAGCCGTGCTCGAATCATGTTGAAGAAGCTTTGCATCCTCACTCTGTACCCAATCTGCCAAGGTAAGTAAAAAGCGAGATTTTCTTTCGCGAAGTTCGTCTGTAGCATTTTCCTCCAGAACATCCAAGTGTTCGGAAATCTGCCGAGCCGCTTGGGACGCGAACTGAATTGCTTCCTGTTTTCTTCCTGGTTGACAGTAGATCCACTTGCACTGTTCATACACAGCCCTACTCAAACTTGCGTCCCAAACCTCACAGCCCACCTTCTCGCCCATCAAGTGCTGCTGAGCTTTGTCCACATTTAGCTGTTTTACCAAACCCAACTCCCTTGCCAGGTTGGAATCTCTGTAGAAAATATCCAGCTCATACTGACACAGCCTGAAGTTGTTCTCCTTCCTAGCCACCGAGACCAAATCCAGCCGCATTTCCATATTGTGCTGTTCGCAGTTTTTACCGGCGTCCAAATACTCCGACCAATGCAACACCCGCATCATGGCCAGTGAGCCGTAATGCTTCTCCACGCGAATCGATTTGGAATTGTCCAGAGTGTACTCGTTCAGGGTGGCAATGTGCCCCACGTGGTTTGTGATGATCAGCTGGAATAGATGTTCCCGTGATTTGGTCAGAAGACACTCCTGCAGGGCACTGTGGATCACCTCGTTGCAGATGCGAAGGGTTTCCTCCTGGCTGGTGGTAAACTGTTTCAGGAACGAAATAGCAATCGTGTTTTCCGTGTCGCACAGAATTTTGTAGCACGAGAAGTTATTGGGCACATCGGTGCCCAAATCGATCAGCTCCCAGTGGGACATGTCAATCACGTTTTTGTCTCTGGTTTTTTCGTATGCGATCCAGTCTTTGACCTGAAAATATTAAGATGATTTGGAATAGAATTGGTAGCGTTGTAGTGCAATGAGATATGGCTGGGATTGATCGGAAACATGATCATATGCACAAAATCTCGAGGCAATGTTACCGGACGAGGGTGAGCTCGATGACGTGTATCTTGAGATGTAGCCGATTATGCTGCAGCATGAAACCCGACAAAACGTGGAACATTATGAACGGAGGCGGATGCACTACCCTGGGCCTTGCCCAGTCCCTATACCATACCATGAGTTCAGATCCGACCTAGTAGGCTGCCAACGACATAGCCAGGCCACAACGACAGCATACCAGGGAGTTTTTCGCGCGGCCAACTGTTTGATTGAAGGGTCGAGTTCTACCGCATGCATCTGTAGGGCACCGGCGGCATGACCTTCGTAGCCGATTTCCGAGCCCTGAGACCACCTTGTGGTTACGACTGATCTACAGGTCAGTCCTGATTAATCTATAGGATATAGTTACTCCTATGCAAGCGGCACCATCTCTCTAGTTCCGAGACGATACGGGCGACAGCTGATTAAACGAAGGTCAAGGCTTACCGCGCTGCCATAGTACCACGTCAAAGTGAGAGTGGGAGTGCGCGTTCAAAGGATTTGACACATTCCACGCACTTCTACGCCAAGGGTGTGAAATTTCAAAGTGATTGTTTTGCCCCAAGCTTTCCAGCATATGAAAGAGGGTAGATTCAATCTTAGGAAAACCATTTGTTTTACTTAAAATTTCATCAGTAACTTATTTAAATAGTTAGGTGAAGTAATAGCATTTTATGTAAGAAAAATGAAATTTTTCATTGATAAGTTTCAAATATGCCTGCTTGCATATGAAAGTTCAAAAACATTATACCTATTTTTTGTAAATGTAGTATAATAATGTATATTTTATACACCCAAAGGCAACTTTTCATAAAAATGGGTTTAGATATGTTTTAAGCACTTTTTGCAATAGCCGCAATTTAATGGTGTCCCGTTACGAAAATAGCACATTTGTTGTAATAACGAATTTATTACGAACTTTAGAAAAATGATTTCCAGGATTCTCTTAGTACTCGTGGAGACCTTTCTTCCAACACATGGGTTACCTTGATCGACGCTTTATCTTAGGCGTTACAATGGGTACGTAGACATGGTGTCCCGTTACGAAAATTTTAGACATTCATAAGTAGATAAATAAGTTTGGTTTGATCAAATATTTAACCAAAAAACTGTAACCATGATGAAATGATATTGTAGGTGGTATATATTTACATTATCCTTCTTGGTGTAACGGCCCTACTGGAACAAAGCCTGCTTCTCAGCTCAACGAAAACTACACACTTAATTCAGATTGTCGGGATATCAGAATTTTTCAAACTTTTGCCGAGATTCGCACAGCCGAGCAATCAGCAAACAATCATTTTGCCGGGATCTCGGCAATTTTGACAGTTCATTGCTGATAGTCGGCAATCGTTTTGCTGAGAATCAGTTAACAATCGTCACTTTTTGCTGAGATACCAGATAAAGATTTTGCTGAGCAGACGGCTGTGCGCGATTTTGCCGAACCCGCGAATCTGTTTTGAGTGTGTACGTAAAGAAATGGCAGGTATTCTGATGGATCAGTATAACAAGTGATATTTTATTAGGTTTTGTTGTACCAGCATACTCTTTGAATGCTATAACCTTTTCTACATGTCCTATGAATTACCACCATGATGTATAAAAAGGCATATAGAATCACACAACGTTGAAAACATGAAAATCTCGAAGTGATGGTTGGCATTCCTTTTTAACCCCATAATCACCGTATAATTTACTTTTATGACGACAAACATATTTTGAAGCTTATATTCTTATTGAAAATAAAATAAATGTAAAATGCATCACAAAAATGGCATTGCATTACTTTTTGTGACTACATAAATTAGTAACCATTGATTAAAAGTCTTGTCGTTTTGGTTGTCAACCTTTTTTTCTTCTCGAAATCCGTTTGTTTGTATTTTTACTGGTTGTCGTTAGCTAAATATCAACAGAAAGCCCCCATAATCCCATCGCTTCCAAAATAAAACATTGTTTACTCTAACCTTGACCAAGCCGCCAGTTTAACGGTTCCCCAAAACTAACATAGTATAAAAGAAAAATCCCCTTTAAAATGTAAAATTTATTTCAAATAAAATTGGTTCCTTTATTCCCAAGCCGCATGAGCCTTCAAATAAAGGATTAAAGCAACATGCGACATATGCTTGAAAAGACTGTGTTGGAAGAATGTACTATAGATATCATTAAATCTTCTTCGGATCATTATAATGTAGAATGTGGAAAAACCGCGAAGATAGATACGTCGCACAACCATAGTTATGGAGATACAATTAAACTTCACGTACCCGACCCCCGATGACTCATTTTAAAAATTCTGGCATTTCGTCAATTTTCATCCGATTTTTTTTAAGTCGCTCTCGATCGATCATAAATTGGTGCTTATTTATTACACTCAAGTGGCCATGTATTATCCGGAACCATTCGGGAGATATTCTGGGTTGTACTGTGGTCAGGGGGTGGGGAAGGGATCTGTTTTGCCAAATGGCCAAAACTGATTATTTCGTTTGTGTTATTGTGTTTTAGAGGCCCCCGCGGAACCTGCCCCAGGTGTTACGGAGCGGCCATATTAGTTGATACATACTTAAGTCATTTTTTTCTATCCCATTCTTTCGAAATCATGAAGATTGACACGTCGCTCAGCATGTTTTGGTTGCCAACTAGAAATGTCCCCGATGACATTTCTGTGAAACCTGTGCTATATGTTCCGGGGTGGCCAAATTAGTTGATACATACTTCAGTCAATCGTTTCTGTCTCAGTCATTCGAAATCATGAAGATTGATATGTCGCACGGCATGTTTAGGTTGAAAACCAGAAGTGTCCCCAATGAGGCCCCGCGGAACCTGTCACGGGGATTCGGATGGGCCAACTTATTCCAATCTGGTTTTTGTTCGCAACAAAAAATTCCTTGAAAATCGATAGTTCAAACACAACAACACTCGAAATAATCACTTTTAGCCATTTTGACAACCCCCTGACCCCTGCACAATCCGGAATATCGCCGGAATGGTTCCGAATATTTAACGGCCACTTGAGTGTAATAAACTCGCACAAATTTATGATCAATTGAGGGCGACTTCAAAAAAATCGGATGAAAATTGACGAAATGCCAGCATTTTGAAAATGAGTTGTCGGGAATCGGGTACGTGAAGGTTTAATAAACCTCGAAACAGGTTCTCCAGGGCCCATGCCGATGGCCACCATAGTGGCGGGTTTGAAGGCCTATCTGTGTCCTGTCGGACAGCTACCATCTGTCTGAAGAACATTGCAGAAGACACCAACATTCTATCTAGCAAAGCATTTGATCTACAACTAAATGTCTTTAGCCGTAACGGGACACCATTAGCAAAACACTGTTTTCACGCGAGCGTAACGCTGCGCTCCCAAAACTAAATCAAGAATATTTCCGAAACTATACATTTCTCAGTAAAACTCACTTTGGCAATCTTGTTCACATCAATCCAAAGAAGGAATGTCTAGAAGACTTTATTATTCAAAACCTCATAACAGAGCTGATATACGCATTTCAGTTAGAAAATTTTGAAAAGAAGATTTCTGCGATGGTGTCCCGTTACGAAATGTAACGTGTTATATTATGTAAATTGGAACCAAAACCCCATAGAACAAGTATTGCATCAGGAAGTACATCTAATAAGCTTGTTATAAAACCTGTTAAACCATATGATCATGAACATTGCATTCGATTGCAGACGTCATTTGTTCACGAAAGTTAGTTCCTCGCGGTGTCCCGTTACGCTGGAATGTGTCATTTGCGTGGATTTGCTGTTGTTGATATTCTTATTTGCGGCTTCGCACACGCACACTCCCACTCTCACGCGTAAGGGCGCCGTTATAGTTACGCGTGAGAGTGAGAGTGCGCGTGTGCGAAACCGCAAAGAAGAATATCAACAACAGTAAATCTACGAAAATCCTTTGTACGCGCACTCTCACTCTCACTTTCACGCGGCACTAAATGGCAGCGCGGTAACTATAACGGCGCCCTTAGGTAGTGTGGGATTGGGGACCACCTCCAACAGCCAACGAAGCAGGCAGAACTGTTTATTACACCACCAAACCTAACCTCAAAATGATTGACAATTCTCAGGTCGTTTTGACAGATCACACAAATGCACGAAGCAGACAAAAAATATCTACTACCACGGCATAAAGATCACATCGTCTCTACTATTATACGAATCAGAATAAAATCTACTTTGGCGATTACTTTTACCCGCAATCAAAGGTACGCGCGAGATAGTCGCCTAAGGAAACAGACCTGTTTTCAAATTTTCCATCAGAGGGCTCTTTGATCATTCTTAAAAAAGAGTCGCCACATGGCCGGATGATGTGATGACTGCTGTGACTGCACGTGCTATTTGCACCGCGATTGAATTTCGACTATCACATAAGGCCTTGGAAAGTAGTCGCCATACTTGTGGTTTTCATGCAAAGCACAATACTACATTACCGACCTTGTTGTAGTCCTTTTCATGCTCTTGTTACACTTGACAAAGTGACCCGAGAATTGTCACTTGTCAGTCATTTTGAGGTTAGGTTTGTTGGTGTAATAAATAACTAGGTACATCCTCGACCCACTACGAACCTACCCCCACCCCCCTTCCTTTTTGCGAGTAAATCGTGTAGTTGGCGGCTAAGAATACGACTCCTAACCCTAATTCAATGTGTCAAGCGACCCGTGTCGAGGCATGCGTTATCGAGGGGGTGCTCGATCATTAACGAAGCCTGTGAGGTACCTGGGCACCCCCCACAGTATTTTGCCGCGTTAATGCAGGGCTCTGGCATGGACCTCTTTTCCCGTGCTACTCGTGCTACAAACAAAATCAAAATACAAGTGGAAGTAACTGGCTGGCTAACTGGAGGCTAACCCTTTCGCGAGGAATGCGTTGGCTAGGTCTCCGTTGGGGAGAAGTGAGGAGTCAGGAGCAGCAAACTGCGCACGCAGCTGCAACGTGGGAGCACCTATCCATTCCCCGGCTAGCCTGCGGATTGAGCGTGGTTGATGAGGGCCATCGTCCAAAAACAGAGATGAGCTATCTGCAATAGAGGTGGCTGAGCAGCAGCTTGGCAAGATAATCGACTTTGCGTCCACAAAGCCCAACATAATCAAGAACGACTTCGTGAGTCGATGGACGATGCCAAGCAAGATCACGAGAGACTCGTGAAACTTCAGAATCGGCGAAAGCAATAGTTACGAAGTCTACCCAGACGGAGGCCTTTACAAGAAGCCCAGCAGGTGTAGCGGATGCAGTCGGCAGTATTATGCCGGCAAGTCGGACCTCAGCCAGGCGTCCCGAAAAGCTGGGAAGCTGAGCCTGAAAAGGCAGGCCCGTCTCGGATGGAAGGAAACAAGGGACCACGACCGTAGTTAAGCCCTCAGCAACAGGTCTTAACAACAGCGACGCCAACCTCGTGGATCTAGAAGCCGACGTGCGCAGTATTAGACGTACTCGTACGGGTGAAAGGGTTTTTGAGCTCAAGCGCGACAAGAAGCGCAAGGGCACCGCTTGAAAAGGAGAAGGGGTTGAGGTGAAAGCTCTTACAGCGAAGGCGACTCTGAAGGTGTAGAACCTAGCCGAAATCACCGAAGCGGAAGAGATCGTTACGGCACTGCGGCAACAGTGCGAGATGCAGGTGGCCACTGCACACGTTCGGCTTACGGAAAGGGCCGGCAGGGACACAGGTACCCGTGGCGGATGTAAATAAGTCCGTTAAAGTAGGGAAGATCATGGTGGGTTGGTCAGTATGTCATCTGGCCTTGCATGAGCCACAGGAGGTTTGCTTCAGGTGTATGGAACCAGGACACCTGACAGGAGCAAACTGTGCAGGAGATGCGCCGCCGAGGGCCATATGGCACAAGGCTGCACGAGTTCACCCATTTGTCTGATTTGTACCGGGAAATCCGTGAACAATAGGCACCCAACGGGTGGTCCAAGGTGTCCGGCCTTCAAGAAAGCCGCAGTGAACAAATCGCAGTGCAGGTAACGCAACTAAAACTGAACCTCTATGACGCAGCTCAGCAACTGCTTTGTCAGGAGGTTACTGAATGGAGGCCGGATATCATAGCGGACCCTTACTGAGTACCCGCCGGCAACGGCGATTGGGTCGCGGATGGGACCGGAAAAATGGCGGCGATATGGACAACGGGTAAATACCCGAGGGCTTCGTAATCGTCAAAGTAACGGGGTCTTACTTTGTAGCTGTTATGCGCCTCCGCGGTGGTCGATGAAGCATTTCACGCATATGCTGGAATGTATGACGAACGAATGCTGGAAACTAAACGAAGGTCGGTTGTAATAGCAGGTGACTTCAATGCCTTGGCCGTGGAATGGGGAAACCGTTTTACGAACCAGCGAGGTCAGATTCTGCTAGAGACACTGGCTAATGTCGGTACCAAGAGTACCTTTAGGCGAAACGATGCGGAGTCGATTATTCACGTGACCTTTTGTAGTCCTGGCCTAAAAAGTAGTTCGAACTGGAGAGTAGACGATAGCTACACTCACAGCGATCACCTGGCGGTTCGCTACAGTATCGACAACAACAACAGCAGGCAGTGGGTAGAGGAAGAGGCGGGTAGGCCAAAGTTAAGCCATCGAAGGTGGAAGACATCGTGCTTCGAAGAAGGGGTTTTTAGGGAGGTGCTCCGCCGTGAGCGAAATCTACTTGGTTAGAACGGTGACGAGCTGGTAACTGTGCTCCTGTGCGCGTGCGATGCGACCACGTCTAGGCAAATCCACCCAAGAAATGGGAGACCACCGGTCTACTAGTGGATTCAAGCGATTGCGGACTTGCGCAGCACCTGCCAACGGGCTAGGCGGCGGATGCAGTAAGCTCGAACTGAGAATGAGCGAAACGAACGGCGGGTGGTGTTCCCCGCTGCTAAAGTCGCTCTCTGAAGACCAAGATAAGGGCAAAAAGACCTACTTTAAGGACCTATGACAATACGAATCCGTGGGGTGGGGTAACAGATGTGTGGTCGTGGTGATGACCAAAACAAGGCGTATTAGCTCCCTTCCAGACCCGCGTCATTACCCACGTCCTTGGCCTTGGCTTTCGGTATGATCATCGAGGGCTGGGTCGGACAATGAGGGGACGGTCACCGATAATGAACCTTACTCCCCATGAAATAGATCTGCTATGTAGAATTGTCTGAAATTGATTGTTTGATTTGTCTTTATTCAAGAGACTTTCAGCCAATGTCTGGAAGAAGTAGTCCTGCAGAAGGTTTGAAAGCAGCAGAGCCTGATGGTAGGGAAAAAAGGCGGAGAAACCACCCGGCGACCTGTCGGTTAGATCAATATGCTTGCATGGGTCATTCGGGAAAACGGGATTCGAGGAAACAATATTCGGGAAAAAGTAGTGCAACCGCCTGCGCCATAGGCAATCATAGGCAGTGCACTAGCTCCTCTTCGAAACAATACCTTTTTTTTTTTTTTTTTTTGCACGGATCGTTTTCTTGCTGTATCTTGGTCAATTTTGAACCTATTGACTAGATTTTTCGTACACGAATAGTACTAACCGCGTTTCTCTGTGTACACATTTTCATTCGAATTGCTCCAAAATTGATTTGTTGCCAAAAAAAGAACCATGCAAAAAATTATTCGTATGTATTGCTCCTATTGTATTGGCACAAATTTCCCAAATGGAGGAGAACGTGCCTCTGGAGCCGACCTACTGCTACCTATTGTAAGTAAATTGTTCCAATCAATCAATCCCTATATGCCTATATCATCGAGAATAAGTTATAGGGTAATTTGCCAATTGTTGCACGGCTAAAAATCCGCCAATTGTTGCACACCCCATAAGAAAAACATGGAGTGTGCAACAATAGGCGAGTTTTTAGCCGTGCAACAATTGGCAAATTACCCTACCATAGTATTCACTCACCTGTTGCGACGTAAAGGTAAACAGCGGAATAGTTACTCTCGGTGTTTCACTGGTCTCTTCAGCAACTAGAAAATCGTACAACTCCGGAAGCCTTTCCGTAAAGGTCAACGACAATGTGATCTGATCAACGATGAAGTCTCGGATGTGTCGATCCAAATTGGCCGACTCGGGATCCGCTAGGATATTCAAGAACCCATCGGTTGCTGCTTCACGGTGACCTGCGGCTTCCTCTGCTGCCATCTTGATCCACTGATATTTTCTTCCGGTCACCTTTTTCGCCCACACGTACACGCCATAGAGGGCATCACTTTCCCAGCTTCGCAGCAGTGCCCAAACCAGGGACATCAAGGTGTGCTCAAATATTAGATCGTTCACTTTGTTGGCCAGGACCAACTCCTTCAGTACAGCCTCTGAGTAACGGATCACCATTTCCGGTTCCATGCAATGCAAGGCAACCAGATCTACTGCCGTGCGGATACGGTTGAACCACTCGGCGCAGGTAGGTGCATTCACCCGGAAGAAAGTTCTGGCGGGCTTTTCCGGATTTGGTAACGCAAAGGCTGTTCCTTCAGCAGCATTATAGATGGCCTTCTCCAGTGCTTCCAGAAAACCCAACAAAATTCTTGCATGGCGTTGATTTGCCATCGACACGTTGATATCTTTCACTGGCGTGCGTTCTTTCAACGACAGAACTCTGGCATCCTCTTTTATGATCGACTCAATCTTCAGGAATGTTTCCTGGGGTTTTCCGAGTGGGGTTCGTAGTTTGTTGTTGACACAAAAATGGGCAGCTTCCCATTGGACCCAAGGCACCAAGCACCGCAAGTCATTCAGTGCCATGTTGCCATAGGCGTAGTTTTTATCCTTGCTAATGAACCACGACTTGGTGAACGCTTCCATGAGAAATTCGTCAATAGCCTCGGTATCCCGATGGAAGCCGATCTTCTCGATGAAATTTCGAAAATACTGCGAGCGCAAGTCGCCCGTGTTTTCCGTGCTTACGTACCAGTTTTGTAATTCGTAAATCTGTTGACTACGTCTTTGGTTATTCCCGGTGAATTGACTGACCTGAAAAATAAACGTAAATTGTAAATGTACTACAATGTCACATGCTTTCATTATAATTAACTATCCGTTCATCAAAAAGTATGGCAAAGGCGTAAGATGCAGTAATCACGAAACGTTGAAATTAAAACTATTGATTACTTTACAAAATCTACATGACCTACCTAGTTAAGATATATAAATAGTTTGTGCTTACCTGCTTCAACGAAAACCGTAATGGAAGTTTTCCGAGAATGTACGAAAATCGCTGACGAATCTCGGCATTGACCGCACACATATGGACGCAGCACACTTCAGCGATGCTCTGGAAGACTGCCGTAGCCAGCTGTTTGTACGAACTGGCCAGGTCCAGGCACTCGGCACATCGGAGCGTAAGATTCCGGTTCGTGCGCATGCTGATGTCGCAAATGCTTTGCAAGATCGCAGTGAAGCTCTGGTTTCCAACGAGCACATCGAAATACTGCGATGACTGCTGGATCACCGCATGGCACCAGTCCAACAGCAACTCCAGGTGATGAATGGCGTTATGTTTTTGGAGTGCCTTTTCCAGGAACTCAATTATTATCCGGAAATGCTCGGCCGTCGGACTCGTCGAAGAAGCCGGAGATGAGTCCAAAGCTAGATGATTGAACGAATCAACCAGAGAATAATTCTTTGAACGCAACAGAGCACTTGATGATATAAAGTTGTTATTTTTCAGGCAATGCTGATAGGCTACTCTTAAAATGGCGTAATGCAGCGTTTGATAGTCGTTCCATAGATCGGTATCCAGCAGACATAACTTTTCCAGCAATACTACGAGAATACTTGGCTGGAGTGTCCACATTACTATAATCGAACTGTTGGCTATTGCCAGCGTAGAAATTGTCAGAAGATTAAAATTGATGTCGAATTGCATCCGAGCACGATCAGCAAGACTGATGGAAGAACTTTTGTTTTGCATCGAAAGCATTGCTTGGTCCAGATCGTCAAGAATAAACTTGTATGCCCTCTGAAGGATGTCCACGTTTTTAATAGCCAGAATACGGTGATACAGTTTAAGTAAGCCTTCTTGAACTTCGCGCGATTGGTGGTAACGCAGCTTCACAAAAGTAGACTTGGGATCCCATAGCAAGTTCAAAAATTCAGGGGCCATACTCCCAGTGTTGTATTCCGCATACTTGAATAGCAACAGGAGCAAACTTGTGATCTGGCTCTTATTCATATGCTCGACGTTCCGAATTTCCGCTTGGATTACCACCATCACTTCTTCAACGCCTACCGTAGTTGCGCATGGTTCCACCATTAGTAGAATTATCAGGCTTTCGTTAATTGGCAGTAGGACCTCTTCCAGGCACCGTCCATTGGCAATGAGCGCACTTCCTTTGACTATCAGCTCAAAGCTCCCGTCCAAGATATCTTTCCCGACAGAATGCAGCAGCGATTCCGGCGTAGCGAACAGACATTTTATGACGGTGTTGAATGCATCCAGTAACGAGCTGAACGAAATCGCCGATGACAAGAAGTGCGTCTTCTCTTTCGCTGCATTGGATGCTTCCAGATCCTCACAGCACACGCCGATGTCTTCGATGAACTGACCCAACAGATTGAGCGTAAATTTCATGTCGTCGTACCAGAAATGTTTGAAAGATAGGAGAACCTGAAACGAACGTTTAATTTATATTGATAAGTATAAATTGGTGTTTGCTAACATCTGTTCCTAGCTACTAAATTGCTAATAATTTGAACCATCATTGGGCAGCTATTGATTAAGTTAAACACATTTCCGAAAGTGCCAAGCTTGTATAAATATACGATATATGTATAAATATATTATATCGTAAGATTATTTATGAATTATTAAATTTTTCCTCCATCTTGCGGCTGTTCGCAACGCCATTGTATGAATCAGTACAGAAAAAAATGCACATCCTTATCGAACTGTATCTCAAGAATTGTTATTGGGACAATCATTTTGAAATTTTACCTTGGTACAGTGCTTTTTAACTTCCGGCGATTGGTCCGTCTCCAAGTGCCACCCAACGACAATGTCCACAACGTCGTTGAAGTGTGGCTTGAAATAGTTGGGATACTTGTTGCTAAGCTCTCCGACAATCTCGATGATGGCCACAAACGTCTCAACCGTATCCGCCGCCTCTAAATAATCCTTTAGCAAATCCATCAACTTCCCAGCCATATCTTTCAGTTCGTCACCGGCATCGAGGCTAACGGTCTTTCTCAGGGCTCGTAGCATGGCGCGTTTTAGCTTCTTGGAATATTTGTAGTATTTGACGATCCAAGCCCGGTACACATTGAAATCGGTCCGAGACACGTATCCCATCATTCCGAACACATCCGCCACCGCTTCCACGCAATCCCGTGGCCCATTCTCCAGCACCGACATTATTCCATCAGCCAGAATGTCAAACGACTTACGCACATAGGACGTATTACAAGGTTCCAGCACCACCACCCCTAGCTTCGAACACAAATCCAGACATGTCTTAACATCCGTTTCCTGACACAGGCGCCGAAGCAGTTTGGATATGCGCATATCCTCCGGCAAGTTGGCCTGCAACTGCTTGTTCAACTCCTGCGAATTGTATCCCATTGCAAGAGCGTCACCATACTGCTGTTTCTGGTTATCTTTACGCTTCGTAATGGTGCGAGAGCTTTGATATCGCTTTCCAGCACCTCGTCCGCCTCCACCCGTTCCGCCATTGTCCACCTTATCACCAGCGTATTCCCGCTTGAATTTCCTCTCCACCGCAAAGTCATGGTAGTAATCACCACCGCCCGCCTTCCGATCCGCACCGAGATTATCGTCCATTGTGTTGGAGTGGGCTTTTACTTTGCTATCATTTCCAGGAATGCCTGCAATCAAAACATTGGAGTGGAGTTCAGTCCAAGGCAAATAATTCACCCAAAAATTACACTTACATAAGTCACCGACACTATTGCTGGTTTATCTAACCTTTGTAGCACCTGTGTCACTATATTTTTTGAACAATAACAGCACTAATTTCACGTAAAATGTCGAATAAAATAGCGATTTAAAATTTCCAGTTGCGAAATCCACCATCCAAATGTACGTTTGCTTGACAGATCACACGCGCGAACAGACTGACTGTCGGATGCAGATGTTTTCATTCCAGTGTTGATGTGTGCGTGCGTACAGAACACACACTAAAATCGAAACCGGCGAAATCGACATTGGTTACTCAAATGATATATCCCGAGAAAAAGTTGATTACACCGTGTCCAATGAATCCTTACACGGAGAAACTGAAAAACTCAAAATTAGGTACTTTTAAACTCAATTTTGAGTTCTTTTTCATCTCCCTTTTCATGCGCTCTTTCTATTGTTGTCAGAGAGTGAAGAGAGAAACACCTCAACTTTTGCAGTTCCGTGCGTCAAGCCAAAACTGAGTTTCTAGCACAGTACTCAAATTTGAGTGAATACAACCTAGTCAAAATTTCGGTTGAGTTGGAAAAACTTAAAATTAGGTATTTTTTTCGCATGGAAGCAAGCGGGAACAACCCAACAAAAACATCGATTCCATCAACTCAAAATTGGCTTGACGCACGCAACCCCGAAGTTGGGTGGAAAGAACCCACTTTTGGGTAGTTTCGTCTCTCCGTGTAGGCAGCATAGACGAGTGCACCGATGAACATTGAGTTCACTGAGCCTGAAAATTTTTGACAGCACAGCGGGGTCGACTCCCAACAACTTCTACTCAGAGATGCATCACCAAAATGCGCTGATAATATTTTTCTTTGATTTCTTACATGAATTTACATTTAAAGTCATGCATATGCATATAGTTAATGCACTAGCCCATATTTTTGCAACTTCATCGCGAAAACTAGATGCAATAAATTAAACAAATTTTCAGCTGGGTAGAAGTTGTTGAGAGTCGACCCCGCTGTGGTGTCAAAATTCGCGGCCCGAGTGAACTTTCAGCGGGCGGTGCACTCGTCTATCCATTTATTATGCTTTTGGTAGAAATACAAAGTGACCGAACGTGCTAAAAATTTAATTGTTTTTTAACCTACTTAGAAATGTCGCAACTCAATTTGGATTAGTGCATATTGTTGCTCTTAATTAGCTTAATGATGCGCAACAGAAAAAATAGATTCAAATTTACTTCGCAGCTGCAACTTCGCACGTGCTTCTAGCGGCGACTTCGATTTGGTGGTGCGACGATAATAACGAGTTGCAAAAAGTTGATTTTTTCAGCACGAGTCGTACATTTATTTATCCGACGAGGCTTCCTGGCGTTACGCTCCAACTGGGACAGGGCCAGCTTCTCAGTCAACCGAATCGTGATCAGATTAATTAAACACTAGCTATCCCGGCAAACGTCGTACCATAGACTAATTTCGGTCGTACTGCCTGTCTACTGTGTTTTTGACATACAGCTCCATAGGAACGTCCCCCGCAAAATCATGTCTATGGGCAACGTATTTGGTATGTAGATAATCATTAAGATATTCACGGACAGAAAAGTTGTCTGCTTGATATAACTTTTTCCATAGTTCTCTTAAGCTTCTAAGATATTCTTGGCATAATTGTTTCATATGGTTGATTCATAATGATTTGATGTCTACATCAAGCATATGTTCCATTGTAATGAACATCATTGAATACCAACCATCAAATGCCTAAACCAAACATAAGTGTCATTACTTGAACCTATGTTGACCCAGCCTCCTGCCTGCTGTCTACTCAGTCATTGTTCATCATGGCGGCGGTCGTTCAAAGTGCGTTCTGCTGTAATAAATTTTCCGGGATTCGCCATTTCATCTTCAGGTAAGTATTCCGCCGGTAATGGAGTGCATGAGTTCGCAAGCTCATGATGTCTATGTTGTGTTTTCTAGGTGCAGCTTTAACATACTCTAGCAATCGAAAGATGACCCAAAATAGATTGCTTTTGAACGGTTTCCCCCGAATGGTTGTGCAAACCGAGAAACTGGACGGCCTTCTGGAGAAGCGCAAGACCGTACTGGCTACCGTGGTGGAGTTCGGAATCGACGGCAGTCTGCTCATACCAGCGGTCGTTTGATCCATCAGTCCAGCAGCCGGTCACACCACGACGAGTTTACCCCACCGAAGATCTCAATGATGGACGACGTGACTGAGAGCCCTTGATGGGTCACAAGCAGATACAAGCCCTGGCTGACTACTACGTCTTGAATGGACTGCACTTCCGCGTTGTTGAATAGTTTAAAGGACAAAAATAAAGAATGTACAAGGGAAATTTTAGCTAATTAAAAGTTTCTGTAATGGTGGTATTTAGTGTAATATGTTACAATCAAAACATATTACACTAAATTACGATCGTTATAAAATTGTTTATCCAAAATTTAACCTCATTTGGGCATTTTTTGTGTATGCTTGAAACAGCTCAAAACAACCATCTGATATAGTTCGTTTAAGCCTCAAGTTTAGGGTTAAGTTAAGCGTAAACATGCTTGGATATACCATGAAAATGAATGAGCTGTCAAACCACCAACCATAAATATTGTTGATGGAAGCATAATATGATTAAGTAAACCATTTTTCTTGCTCTAATCAGTTCATCAATGCTGGTCATTTCAAGCTTCTGTTATGCTTCGTCCTATGGTATTATGCGTAATACAATCTCAAAAAGGGATTATATAAAAGTCAGTGCACAAATATGCTTGTTCGCGACCGCAATATGATTGACATAACTTTATATTTTTCTCCGTGTTCCCGCAAATGTCAATAACGAGACCCACCAACACATCTGCGTTAGTTATGAAAAATTGGTGTTTTTACACTGAAACGTCATTAATTTAGCAACATTAAATGTAAATTTTGTAAAGTTTTTTTTTTGCAACTTGGCACTATAAGTTTAGTACGCACCTGAAAAGTACTGTGGAAAAGGATAGGACGAGAAACGGTCAAGAAATGATTTCGTTGTCAAAATTTCTTGAGCGGTCCGCAGCTGAAAAGAAATGAAAATTGTGTAACGCTCGTAACGCCTGCCGGGCAAATCAAATGGAGCTGTCACTTTTCCTTGCGGAAAAATGTTCCGTTCAATTATTCCCCAAGGAAAACTGACATTTCCTCCCATACTAATCAGTTGTCAAAATTCCTTTGGTAATTAGAGGGATTTTTTCTTGAGTGCTTTTCTTACCAGGTGCGTACTAGGCTATAATATTGAATTTTATACTTGCCGTTTAAGTGTCACTACGGTCTACTTTTCCTCACTATAAAATAAGTTCATAATGCAATTGTTTAGGCAATAACCTGTGTTCCCACGTCAAGAGCTTGAAAAACTGTGACGGTTATAGCACAGTTTTGCGTCTAGCTTGATGGAACACGTGGGTGATCGTTCAACCAGCAGGAAGCATAATGATACTGATGGAAATGATCATATTAAAGTGATTTTTTTCATTGCAAAAAATGTTGTATGCAACTCGTTGCAAAACTCGATTTTTACAGCACTCGTCATATTTATCCAACTCGGCAAGCCTCGTCGGATAAATGTACTACTCGTGCTGTAAAAATCATCATTTTGCTACTCGTTACATAAATAACTATTTTAGTTTGGACGTTTCTGAATGCTGTAAAACTACGTTAAGAACCAATTAATGGCTAGTTTCCACTTCGTACGTCTGTGAAAAAAGATAGGACAAGTAATGGTCAAGTAATGATTCCGCATCAAAATTACTTGAGTAGTTCGCAGCTGGCAAGTAAGGAAAAAAGTGTAATGCTCGTAACGCCTCCCGTGCAAATCAAATGGAGCTGTCACTTTTCCGCGCGGAAAAATAGTCCGTGCTATTATTCCGTAAGGAAAAGTGACATTTCTCCCCATATAGATCAGTTGTCAAAATTACTTGCGGAAAAGGGAGGAATTTTACTTAAGCGCTCTACTTGGGATCTGGAAACTTAGCTTAAAAAAATGTCACTGATTTTCAAATGCCGATATTTTTTGATTTATTGAATGGAAGTTGCTTTTTACAATGCACACTGGGCCACGGATCTAGCAAGTAAAAACCTCTAGCGTTTTGGGAGTGCAGTTTTTTGAGTTGGTGTCTTCGCAGACTTGTATTTATTTTACCTTACTTTTATGTAGTGAAGAAAAATAGTTGGTAATTTTGCCGCATAGGTGGCGCTGCGATACTAACTTTTTTTGTTCACCGTCCTAGAGGTTTCCCGTCTTCTGCAAAGTTGTAGAGCGTGCAAAAATAAGTAAAGTCGACGAAGACACCAAAGTTCTGTGACTTCAAATAACAAAGTTATACTAAAAGTAGTAAAATTTACGTGAAAATCATGTTTGCATGACTATTTTGAATGTTAATTGCAAATTTATCAATTTTAGCACTTCACACGTCTTAATCAAAGTAGCCTGCGTCTGATGATACCAACTTCACAATTTTTCGGGACATTAAAAATGGTTTTTGGGTAAAATAGTAAAAATTACTATGATTTTTACTAGCAGTTTTTTTTTCAGAAAGTTGTAAATTTTGGCAAAATTTGACGCATGCTTGAAAATATACCACTCAAGATCTATTAAATCTGAAAGTTCACCGGAGGTATAATTTGATGTTTTTGAGATATCTTGTTTTATACCTAATTTATTTCGAAAGAGAAGCAATTCTTTATTTCGGTGTTGTCCTGCCAGTAGATACTCACGGATCACTTTTCAATTAAGAGTTTTATGTTAACCTCACGCCCTGATTACCTCAAATTGACGTTTTGTGTTCAATTGTTTTGTGCATTAATGTATTGAATCAACAGTGCTCATATATTCACTGCACCTGTGCTATTCACTGCTTCTCAGCTCAAGATGAGATTTGAATTCACGACTCTTATACAATAGGCAAGTGCTTTGCTAACTAAGTCACTGTGCCAATTATTGACACGGCATTGATAAGCTGAGTTTTTTTTTCATAATTTCATCAATATCCATCTAAACATGTATACGTTGAGTTAACTGAAAATCATTATTGATTCCACGGAACTTTACACTAACGTAAGTCGCTCACACAGGATCGAAAACCATTATATTTTTATTTCTTCGAATAGACCAATAAATATATGTGCATTGTCGATTCAATACATTGATGCGCAAGGCAATTGAACACAAAACGTCAATTTTAAGTAATTCAGGCGTTGGGTAAACAAACTTTTAATTTAAAAGTGATCCGTGAGTATCCAACTCCAGAAAAAAGAATTGCTTCCCTTTCAAAATAATTTGGGAATAAAGCATCAATATTTAAAAAGAAGATATCTCAAAAACACTAAATTATACCTCCGGCAAACTTTCAGATTTAATATTTAATTTTCAAGCAAGCATCAATTTTTGCCGAAATATGCAACTTCAAAAACTGGTGGTAAAAATCATAGTAATTTTTACTATTTTGCCCAAAAAACCATTTTAAATGTCCCGAAAAATTGTTAAGTTGGTATCATCAGACGCAGGCTACTTTGATTAACACGTGTGAAGTGCTAAAATTGAAAAAAAAAATGGAAACTAACACTCAAAATAGTCATAAAAACGTGATTTTCACGTAAGTTTTAGTATTATTAGTATAATTTTGTTATTTGAAGTCACAGAACTTTGGTGTCTTCGGCGACTTTACTTATTTTTGCACGCTCTACAACTTTGCAGAAGACGGGAAACCTCTAGGACGTTAAACAAAAAAGTTAGTATCGCAGCACCACCTATGCGGCAAAATTACCAACTATTTTTCTTCACCACATAAAAGTACAGGTTAAATAAATACAAGTCTCCGAAGACACCAACTCTAAAAAATGCACTCCCAAAACGCTAGAGGTTTTTACTTGCTAGATCCCGCTCGCAAAAAATGTTGTATGCAACTCGTTGCAAAACTCGATTTTTACAGCACTCGTATTATTTATCCAACTCGGCAAGCCTCGTCGGATAAACGTACGACTCGTGCTGTAAAAATCATCATTTTGCTACTCGTTACATAAAATAACTATTTTAGTTTGGACATTCACAATACGCGCGACGTGAGACGAGACATAACACTTATAGTTCTTACTATCGTCAAGATATTAAAATTTACCTTTCGTCGACCGGTTTCGGGCTCGATGTCGCCCATCAACAGGACAAAAACGGAATAATTTTCTTTGACAAAATATTTTGCAACATTTCAATATGAACTGAATGTTTTACTATAAAACACATTCCTAATGTTAAAATCTGCAGTTTACTATAAAATTATATTGTTCTTTGATAGGTTTTACCTGACGTCGACAAGAGGATTTACCCCATTTTTTGTGACTCCGCATTTGTGACCACATTTTTTTGTGAATCTAAGAAACTTAAATTGATATATCAATCTATTATCAGTGAATTAAGGAGTGACGCATAGTATAGTTCCAGTACCCGAATCGATATTTTCATAAATGGCACACTTCCTGGAATGATCAATCTCTCAGAAAGTCATTTCGACTTCGTCTTAACAAAGAAGGATATATTTTATTCCTTCCGAAAGGTATTTCTAGTGTCTTCTGAGATTCCTCCAGTATTCCTTCACAAATTCCTATAGAAGCTTCCTCTGGGATACCTACCTTGATACCTTGTTGGCTACAAAGTAACTTTACTCCAACGCCGAGCGTATAGTAGAGCACCATCTTCGTCGGTCTTGGGCGATGTTCCTCCAGTTTCCCCGAACGTGTAGGGATCGTAGATCTTCTTCAAATGCGTGCAGCCAGCGAGTTCGCGGCTTGTTTTCGCTATTCTTTCTTCCGACATTTGCACTACGTGTCCAGCCCACTGAAGTCTGCCGTATTTTATACGTTTCACAATATTCGCATCTTCGTACACTTGGTACAACTCGTGATTCATGCGTCTGCATGGCGCAGTATGGCACTCCATTGGAGTGGAGTATGGCACTCCATTTTCTTGTTTCCCACCGAGAATTGTCCGCAGCACTTTGCGCTCAAAAACTCCAAAAGCTTTTCGGTCTACCTCCTTTAACGTCCACGCTTCGTGACCGTAGAGGGCAACCGGAAGAATCAGCGTCTTATACAGAGCGAATTTTGTTTGCGTTTGCAAGTTACGGGACCTAAGCTGGCTACGCAATCCGTAAAAGGCTCTATTCGCAGCTGCAATACGCCTTTTCACTTCACGGGAAACGTCATTGTCACTTGTCACAAGTGTTCCAAGATAAACAAATTCTTCAACAACTTCAAACACTTCCCCATCAATCACTACCTCAGCACTAACACCACTAGGCCTGCTTCTGTCTCTACCCGCTATCATGTACTTCGTCTTGGTAGAGTTAATCGTCAAGCCTATCCTCGCTGTCTCCCTCTTCAGAGGAACATAAGCTTCCTCCACTGCCCTACGATCGATGCCGATGAGATCAATATCGTCCGCAAAACCGAGGAGCATGTGCGACCGTGTGATGATAGTGCCATTCCTCTGCACGCCTGACCTCCTAATCGCTCCTTCGAGTGCAATGTTGAACAATAAATTTGAAAGAGCATCCCCCTGCTTCAATCCATCCAAGGTCACAAACGACGTAGACACTTCGTCCGCGATCCGAATATTTGATTTTGATCCATCCAGCGTTTCGCGTATCAGCCTAATTAGTTTCGCCGGAAAACCATGTTCTGACATTATCTGCCAAAGCTCATTTCTTTTCACTGAATCGTATGCTGCTTTAAAATCAATGAACAGATGGTGAGTCTGCAAGTTATATTCCCGAAATTTATCTAGGATCATCCGCAGGGCAAACATTTGATCCGTCGTTGATCGGCCCTCACGAAAACCAGCCTGGTATTCGCCGACGAAGGACTCCTCAAGAGGTCGCAACAGTACACGCGACAGTATCTTATACGCCGAATTTAAATGGATAATCCCTCTGTAATTGGCACACTCCAGTCTGTGCCCTTTCTTGTAGATTGGGCATATGAGGCCATTCAACCAACTGGTGGGCAATTCTTCATCCTCCCCAAGCAACACACATGTTATAATAGAGTTACGACAGCGCAGGTTTTGGTTGTATAGAAGTTTATTTTACGTAATTCTAACATTGCGTTGAAATAACGTAAAATAAACTCACAGACAAACAGACGTAACACTACGAACATTTTTCGATTCAAATCATAGTCTCGGAAACCTGTTCGACCAATACTAAAAGGACTGAGTTTGGCCGACCATGAACTAGGTGGCGGACTACCGCCCACTAGGGCGAACGTCAAACTCGAACAAAAACTATGCGAGCGCCACGGGTGGGCAGTTGGCCAACTATCAAATCTTTAAATATACCGTTAATTCGGTGTACGATGGGAAATGTCAGAGTGTTACGTCTGTTTGTCTGTGATAAACTTCTATACAACCAAAACTTGCGCTGTCGTAACTTTTATATAACATGTGTGTTACTTGGGTCCCAAATCTTTATAATAATCTGGTGGATTGATTGATGTAGCTGCTCGCTTCCATGCTTAAGAAGTTCCTCTGGAATACTTTTATGAAATCTCAAGGAATTTGTCTATGCATTTACTTGGAACTTCTCTATATCTAAGGATTCCCCAAGAAGTTCTTTCTGAAATTTATCTAGGTTATCGCTTGAGATTTCTGAGCCTTGCGATTTTTAAGTAGTTTCTCGGATTACTACTGATGTTTCTTTTTAAATTTCTCGTGGAGCTTCATCGGGGTTTCTTTCAGGAATTCTACCGGGTAGTTGAATAAATTAGGAATTCTGGGGATTAACCAAGACATCTTTTTGAAATTCATCTAAGAGTTGTTAATTTATCAAAATTTTCATTCCGAAATACCTACAGGAGTTCCTCTGTTTGTTCAGAATTTCCTACAGGAATTATTCTAAGATTATTTTCTGTAATCCCTCCAGATTTTTATCTGATATTCCTCCAGTTCTTATTGAGATTCTCCAAGAATTTCTTTCTCCGAATCCTTGAAAAGTGTTTCTAGAATTTAATCCGAAGCTCTTTAAAGAGTTTCTTCTGGTATTTTTCCAGGAAATCCTTCTTGGATCAATGTAATAATTTTTCCATGATTTCTTTGTAAGTTTCCTGTACGAGTTCTTTTTGTTATTTGTGCGCAGCATATGTTACTTCTGGACCTTTGATTTTGAATACTTCCAATAGTTTCTGTCTTTCTTCTATGGAATATCTCCACACTGACAAAAAAGCAAACTTAATGATTATAAGACTCTCAAACATAAAATGTATAAGGTTTTGAAATCATTGTTTTTATGTATGAAAATATAAATATTAAAACGACCCTATTATTCAATATGAGGCGCCTTATAAGGTGTATATATGTATTCTTTACTTTTATGTTTGCGTTATCATGAACCTTATGGTTGCTGTGTTATAGTTAAAATTTATGTTTCTTCAAATATAATTTCAAAGTTTGGCAAAAGCAGATGGCCGAAAACGACGAGCGAGGTAGCAAGCTGAGACGGTAGCTGCAAAATAATCTGATTGCAGTTCTGATGGTCGTTTTAGAAGGTAAATACTGATGTTGCGTAGCAAATCGCCAAATACCTAATTGTTGCTTTTCATTTCTACAAGGCAATTCCTGTTGGGGCTCCTGCGTGCATCTAAAACCGCACCATTTCGGACAGATTCAACGCATTCTAGCAGAGGTGAAATTTCCGGAATCTTCGCCACAAACCAGCAGATTAATCGTAACATGATCATGGACATCGTGTACCCTGCTGAAAACCCCTGCGGAATTCATGAGACAAGTCCATACGGCGGGGCGTTTTCTGGGATGCTGAGTTGGATTGATCCGGATTGACCAATATGGCGCTTTTGATGCAGCCAACCTATACGTTGAGATTCGGTTGAGATGGAAGGAAGACGAGTTGCAGGGCCGACGCAGGGAGTGAACAAGGTTTGCAGTCAACGACGATGACGATGCGAAGGACAGGGATTACAATGCTTCAGAAACGATGTCAGACTGTATAGACGCACTTTTCGCAACTTCTTCAAAAACCACTGTCAATAAATATAATAATTTTAATAAAATTGATTAAATAATTAAGTTATTTCAAAACAGAAGAAATTAAAAATAATTGCTTTGAATATAATTTTTATTTGAAAATAACACATAAAAACTATAATTTTTCAAAACATAAAAGCTATAAGGCTCACACATAAATTTTATATAACAAACGCAAATAATTTTTAAGCGCTTCAAATCATAATTTTTATAAGGGATGAATCTTATGTTTGTTATGTTTCTTATCCATATATTTTATTTGTGATGACAAATTGCAAAAAATTATGTAGTTTCACACATAATAAGTATACGGAAAATCGTCTCAGTGCAGGGTTTCTAGCTGCGTTTGCTTCAAGAGTTCATCCAAAAGTATATCCTAGGAACCCTCCTGGAGTTTATTCTGGGAACCCTCCAGGAATTCCTGCTGCAAATCCTCCAGAAATACCTTCTGGGAAGCCTTCTGATGTTCGTTATAAAAATCTCCGGATAGAGATTTCTGAAAATCTTCAAGAATTTTTGTGTGGAAAACGATCAGAAATTTCCTGTAGGAATACAGTAGAAGTTCTTTCAAGAAATCCTCCAAGAGTTCTTTTTGGGAAATCTTCAGAATTAATGGAATTTCTTCTGAAAATCCTTAGTTTCTTCTGGAAATCTGAAGGGTTCCTGGAAAATCCTTAGATCATTCGATTCTAGACTGACTAATTCTTAACTGCCTAAGCTCCTAAATCGCTTGATGGTTTTCTGAACTATTTTCTGGGGAAATTCTCAGAAGAACTCCATTACGGAATCTGGAGGAAGCCACAGAAGGCATACTAGAAGGGATCCCTAGCAGAAGTTGCAAAAAGACACCGGCACCGTCTTCAGCCAGAGGCTGCACAGACTGAACGAAACTTAACACTAGACAACAGACACGACACACATTACGAGCACCAGTGGATACCAGAAAGAAACATTTCTTGCGAAATGTTTCATCACTCGGAGCGAGAATTGAACCCTCTCTCCATGGCATGGTACCGTTATACGCTTGGTGGTACTAACCGAACGACCGAGGCTCCACCAAAGTTATTGAAGAACTCCTAGATTGCATTTTTTTTGAGTAATCGAAAAATAAAATTTATCCGGGATTTTATTTTTCGATTCTGTTAAAAAAAAACAGTTTGCATAGTGGAAAAGGCATTGTTTCTCCATTCAGGAGATTTCCGGTCGGGAAAATTCTTTCAGTTTCCAGGGCAAAGTTTAGTGCTTGCCACACAATATACCAATTCAAACAAAGAAAGCCCTTCAATTAATAACTATTGAAATTCTCAAACCACACTAGTTTGAAAAGAGGAAGGCTAAATTCCAGTTGGAATGTAAAGCCTTAGAGAAGAACGTGCTGTGTTTTTTGACAAACAGCTCCAGAGGAACGGTTCCCGCAAAGTCATCTGTATGGGAGCCCCCCGTTCCAAAGACCGGAGGGGTCTCACACCAAGCTAAGAATCTTCCCCGGCCCTAAAAATACCCACATACAAAATTTCAGACCGATCGGTTCAGTAGTTTTCGATTGCATATCGGTCAGACAGACAGACAGACAGACAGACAGAAATTCATTTTTATATGTTTAGATAGATAGATAGACTAGCTGTTCCGACAAACGTCGTACTGCCTGCCTGCCTACTGTGTTTTTTGACATACAGTTCCCTAGGGCAGGGGTTCTCAAACTTTTTCAGCTTGCGACCCACTTTTTATTGTTGCAGTATTTGGCGACCCACTAGCATGTATTTCCATAACGTGTCATTTTTTGAAAATTTGGACTGCCTTTTTCAATAAATACATATGAATGCTTTCATAAGTTCTGATAAACTTACGTCGCGTAGCACTTTATCTTATATTTTTTTTTTGTCATTTTATATGCTCTCTTTTAGTGTTTTTTACACTTCTTACACCCGGATAAAAACTAACCATAGGGTGTTTGGTGAAAACCATTCCTGCGCCATACAGTGTACCAGCTACAATAAAGTGTATTGCAATGATATGGTTCGCTATACTATACATTTACATTGGATTTTTATGTAACAATATATTATACTGTTTTTCTTACGTTTGAACCATTCACTTTTCCGAAACATTATTTTTCCGTGAATTTTTAATTATTTCTGGTGTTCGATTTGAATAGGTCGTATGTTTGCTGTGATTCCTATATGCAGATTCGACCTGTTCAAATCGAACACCAGATTTATTCAGTTTAAGATTTTTTCCGTGCTTTGTTTTGTTGATGTTTGTGACTTTTTTGATGCAAAGGAAAGCAAAGAGAAAAAAAGTGAATAAGTTGAAACATCAATTTAAAGTCAATAAAATGTTTAAATCAGTGGTTAACCAGATGTCCTAAGAACTGCAGATCCAAGAGATATGGCAGGCTAGGTATGTAGAGTGCGATGAGAGAAATACGGATGTAGGCCAACCCGGAAAGATGTAGGTCAGATTACCGTAAATCAGTGGATGAGTTCAACACTATTCTTTCTGTATTTGCATTTAGGGGAGTTTTCTCCTCTTCTCTCATGTGAACTTGCCTTCGACCACAATCGAATCAAATGCGGTTGACAAACTTTATCTTTGACGTAGAGCCATCTTTAACATATGGACTGGACTGAACACTGAAATGACTTCTAATATAGGTTCGTCTGCGGGTTCGCTTTTTAACCTAACTTATATATGAATCAAACTTGACAGTTTTCTCATGAGTTGTTATGTATTTCAAACTTTAATCAAACTGGTGCCTCAATATTGCAATAACGGTTAAGCACGCTGTAATGATACTTATGTACCTCGTCACCCACTTCATGCAACTACATTAGTGGTCTAATAACACTTAGCGCGCTCGGCATAGTTCCATCATGCCGCTCAAAGTGTTGCCATAAATAATGCTTAGTTTGCAAAACCCGGTTATCTGGCTGGTGGGGCAAAGGGAGCCTAAGCTTCAACTGTTAATGCAATCAGAGACTACTCAGACTTAGACGTGGGCGATCCTATATATGAAGGGTTATCCAAAACACTCTGGAGAATTCCCAAAGCGCATTTTAATAAATCTAGTAAGCCTAAGATGCCATTAAGAGAAGGAAAATGACAAGATAATTTAACTATATATGGCTAATCTAATGTAAAACAATACAACATAACAAAAGAGAACCATTCCAAAACCATTTGATTAAATGTATAACCAGTAGTGAAATTACAATTAAAAACAATTTATTTACGGTACA
The DNA here is from genome assembly GCF_035046485.1 of Aedes albopictus. NCBI lineage: Eukaryota > Metazoa > Arthropoda > Insecta > Diptera > Culicidae > Aedes > Aedes albopictus. Next base: position 162,793,906 of record NC_085136.1, read on the forward strand.
TTTTATTGTTTGAAACCATTCATGTACCATACAATGTATGGTATATTTAAACCCATGTTGAACAACTCATTAACAATAACATGTACATATGGTTTTGCAAAAAAAAATATATATGGGGAAAAATATTTTTTTTATATTGTTACGATACTTAACAACCTGTATAATATATTGTAAAAATCTTATTTACAATTCACGGTATGGGTGTCTACATTACATCTTATTGTTTTTGTATTTTTATTTTTACAGTGGTGTCTATTGTAAAAATATGGTTCTAAATAGTACTGTTACAATACAACGTTCGGTTTTTCTCCTGTATTTTTTATTCGGGCACCCATAAGAAGGGTATAAATATCGCTCGAAAAACCGACTTTCGATCCGAGGCCCGGAGGGCCGAGTTTCATATACCAATGAATTCAGGTCGACGAACTGAGCAAATGTCTGTATGTGTGTGTGTGTATGTGTGTGTGTATGTGTGTGTGTGTATGTGCGTTACAAAAAAAAGTCACGCACATTTCTCAGCCGTCTGTCAACCGATTTGAGTTCTCTTGGAAGCAAATGAAAGCTACTACATCCTAGTAGAACGCTATTGATTTTTTTTTCGATTGGACGTTTGGTTACCGAAATATCTCTCGAAGAGTACTTATGAGTCATACTTCTAAACTTTTTAAGATTTTTGACCAAGTGTATCATAATAAATATTTCGACCGTTTGTCAATCGATTCGGTTTCTCTTGGCACCAAATGAAAGCTACAGCACCCTAGTAGATCACCCAGAAATTTTATTTCGATTGGACATTTGGTTACAGAGATATCTTTCGAAGAGTACTTCGGATTTATACAACTAAACCTATTGAGATTTTGACCAAAAGTATCATAATAAATATCTTAGCCGTCTGTCAACCGATTTCGGTCATCCTGAAACCAAATGAAAACTACAACATTCTAGTAGAACCCTGTACAATTTCATTAGGATTGGACATTTGGTTGCCGAGATATGTTTCAAAGAGTACTTGGGAGTAATACAGGTTAACTTTTTGAGATTTTTGACCAAGGGTACCATAATAAATATCTCAGCCGTCTGTCAACCGATTTGGGTTCTCTAAGCACCAAACGAAAACTACAATATCCTTGTATAAGGCCCTGAAATTTTATTTCGATTCGACATTTGATTACTGAGATATTTTATGAAGAGTAATTCAATAAAATCTTTTTTTTTTATTATATTCACTTGTTATCTTGCATTTGTTTTTGACCAGTCTATGGGAAATTATTTTTAAATAAATAATACTGACCTCATACAAAGTGTATACTAGCAGGTTATTGTTTTCAACAAAATTGTAAATAACAAATTTCAAATACACAGGAATTTTATGAAAACTAACAATATGTTAAATGAAAGCTTTGAATTTATATATTGTGGGAAAAATGCAAGAACCAGACAGCCAAAATAACAAGCTAATGCCAAAACTGATTAACTTAGTAGATATATCATTTTTGTCGTTTTTACACCATAACTATGAATACCCACCAGTGGGTCGCGACCCACAGTTTGAGAAACGCTACCCTAGGGACGTCCCCCGCAAAGTCATCTGTTATGGGAGCCCCCTATTCCCGAGACCGGAGAGGTCTCACACCAAGCTAAGAACCTTCCCCGGCCCCAAAATCACCCACAAACAAAATTTCACACCGATCGGTTCAGTACTTAGATTCCGAATGCATAAGGGTCAGACAGACAGACAGAAACTCATTTATATATATATATATATATATATATATATATATATATATATATATATATATATATAGATAGATACCTACCTAAGATATGATCATTTAAAAAATGAGCTTTGCTGACAAATATGCTTATGATACGTAACGTAAATCGAATTTAAAAACTTGCAGCAGTTTAGGGCAGCCATTTAGCTTTTACTTACTTTTAAATACCAATCAGCAATTTCTTCCTTTCTATATCATCTTCTTTTGATATATCTCCACACCTATCCGTTCCTAAAATCAAATTTCTTGTTTACGAGAGTTCATTGTTATTTTTTCGGGTGAAAAAGATTGAAGAACAGAGAGAAGCGTATAGAAAACGTGTAGAAGACTTCAAGTGGCTATTATAATAATTCTACAATGGACCGTCTCGCAGTCTCTCACAGATGTAGAACTCTTTCTACCTGACGGACCCTGACCCATCTCGGACGGAATGGCTATGGCTAAGCACCAACAATAACCTGTCACAGACGGCAAGGAGGGCGGCAAGGATAAATCTTGGGAGGTGATTGTAAACCCACCGCCAAGGGTTTTCGGGAATAGGATTTATTGCCATAAATAAAACAATAAAACCTAGAAAGATGTGAAACAAAAGCACCAAAGTGTGAAGGCGGTTCGAACCACCATGGCTTTCAAGTGCAAACGCCATTAGGTGCTAAATAATGCATCGCAGATCGAGGTGTGAAAATAATCAAAGCGATAATTCTATGAACATTAATTAAAACTAGGGGAAATCAATAGAATAATATAAAACTTCATGCAGTATACATTTGCGTTGCGAGTAATATTCCATGCCATTTTCTGGGAAAATTGATCAAAATGTCGCAATGATCTTATGTTACAAAAGGCCATGCCATGTCATCAATCCCGCATGGCTGATGCTGTGGGTCCCTGCTGAGCAGTCAAGTGGGAATTTTTGTCCGATTGTAGAACGCTTTTTTGTTGCGCTTTGTTCTTGACTTTTACGATTTTACTCGGAGGAGTATTTTTACTATTCCTTTATCTCGTGTTTCTTCGCTTTCGGATTCTCCGGAATCTGATCGGTGGGTAAGGGAATGTGGCGATCCTAATCAGAGGTCATCAGAAGTGTAGGAAGAATAATGTTGATGGTCGATCCGTTTATAAACGACTGGTGTTGTTGTTAGCTTAGAACGCAAACTAATGTCAAATTTTGATTAACTTTTAAATTCGATCGATTCAAACAAGATGTTTGAGCATTGGTTTCTTTTTGGACAAATAGGTGACCCTGTGTATTGAGATCTTAAGAATATAAGTTCTCAGTGAAATTAGGGAATGTTTGAGCCCTATTGGATATAGGATAATCATCTATATGTGCTTTTTTTACTATTTGCTCATTCACGAACATTGCTAGCTTTTGCTCATTTATGCTAAGCGGATTTTTTTTTAACTTTTGTAGGTAGCACGGTGCTCCATTTACCGTTATTATAAAATAAAATATACCATCAAAACCTGAAACGCCATTCTGTTTATTTATCTATCCTACACCTCTGGACAAAATTTTAAAATCATCGTTGGACGAAATTTTGAGTTACGCCCTTTTAAAGGGCCTAACCTCTAAAAAATCGAGTTTTCTATAGAATAACACCACTTTTCAAAACAGAAACATGAATTAAAGGCATCAATAACAAAAATTATCATGAATAATACTAAAATTTGGTAGTATGCATCCATATAAATATCGGTGGAGTGCATTTTGTATCAAAATTGGTCATTACGTCAATATACGGTAGCTGTTCTTAGGGCCTGTAGAAAGCAAACATTATGTCGGTGTAACAAATTCAATTAAAAGTATATTGTATTGTGATTCCATATGTAGGACTCTATGACTTTTCCCCGAATTCCATTACCCCGAATAACCCATTTCCCCGAATATTTTTTTTAACTATAAATGTCGTATTTTCAAATACGAAGGAAAATCATGACGTTCATCCCGGAACGAACTAACTTGGTTGATAAAACTTAATTCTGCCTATTTTTTGCGGTGAGTATACCCAAGCATATGATCTCCTTGGACCCTGTGAATGGATCTTTGACCAGTATGATTAGAAGAACAGGCAATAACCAAAAGAAGGAAAAAATCTCTACTGAACAATTGGTTTCTAATCATATGGACGAAAGAAATAAACTAATGTGATCATTTCACTCTTATATATAACAGTATAACTTGAAAGAACAGCCTATGATTAAAAGAAGGAAAAAATCTGTGATTAAAATAATAACAGTTACGACGCCAACAAATTGTTTAAATTGATGATTAGAAAGAATAGCCTATGTTTGAAAGAAGGATACATATGTGATGACCACATAGTAATTAGAATGTCTTTGGTAGTAAGGTCAAAGAGAACAACATACAGGGTGCGGCAGGAAAAAATGCAAAAAGTTCAAGGCACTATTACACGCTAAATATGGGATATATATGACTATTTTTTTATGAGAGTGTATCAGTCAATGTCTATATTCTAGCACTGAAAAATAAAAATGAACACATTTGATGTTTAACATGCGATAATGTAGTCCTTATAAGCGGATATCAATAAACTGCGCGCCCAATGGTCATTAAACAAAATGACTATAACAGTAACAAAATTAGCTCAAATTCGATGAACAACCAGACCACACTGATCCAGAGCCATGTTGTTTCACATAGCAGATGAAATAAGTACATATATTTGATGATATTGTAGAGAAAATCAAAAATTTTGTTTTATCAGATGCGAAATTTAGCGACCTGTGCGATTTTCTGCGGTTTGAAAATTCTGGTTGTCTTCATCTTCAGGCACCGCCCTGTAAAGGTTAGTGACCAAAATGGGAAATTTTTTAATTAACTTTTCAGAAAACTAGCCTATTATAGATCATGGAACGTTGAAACATAGATTGATTAATGTCAAATGGACGAAAATGAGGTTTGAAGTTGAAAAACACTTTCGCGTTTTTTCCTGCCGCATACTGTATGCTAAAAAGAGGAAAATTTTTGTTGGAAATGTGGTGAAACACTTGGTGTACCGTTGATTACCCATGGCAGGTCTCGAGGTAGGCTTGTGGATAAATCAGGCCAAACATTTCAATAGGTCCTATCTGCATTTGAGAGGCTCTCTTTGTTCACTTTCTCTTTCAATTATTGCAATGTAATGGTACACTTTTAAACTATTTTTGCAGTACAAATTAAAAGACGATTGTTTTGACCATCGTTCAATGCAAGGAGACAATCATAATACAAATAAACAGCTGAGATATTAACGAAAGAGAGGGAAACCAAAGAGAGCCTCTCTTCTGCAGATTGGACCTTTAGACATGTTTGGCCTGAAATCATACGAATATTGGGCCATTCGGGGAAATGGGTCATTCGGGGTAATGGAATTCGGGGTAATGGAATTCGGGGTAATGGAATTCGGGGTAATGGAATTCGGGGTAATGGAATTCGGGGAAATGTCCTAAAGCCGTCTATAGATGTTCATATTACTTTCATTCAAGTCGATAGTATTCGATTTGAATGCATATCAGCACTAACATTTCAAAAGGACGTAACTGATCTTCAAAACAATATCTTCTCCCACAGCTGTAGATCGTATCTCACCTTTCCAAGGACACCAACAACCATTATCGAAAAGAATTGCATTCTCTCCGTCCAGTAGTGGTTGTATATTGCGTCGCAGAGATAAAGGTTTGGTTTCTGCAAGCAGTTTCACCTTTTTGAAATGTTGGCACCGATTTCAGGTTCAGCATTTCAGAAGGGCGTAACTGCTTTTTGGTACGGCACCTTCTTCTATGGATGTAGATCAGTGGTCACCAAACTGCGGCCCGCGGGCCACATGCGGCCCTCGACCAGGTTTTGTGCGGCCCGCGAACTGATTTTGAAATTTATAAGAAAATGGCCCACTTATAGATTTTACAATGAAAATCAGAAATTTTACCATTTTTAATTTTTTGAGAATGAATATTAACTACTGAAATTTTACCCATACCATAGAGAATTTTTCTCAAGAAGTAAGAAATCATGAATTTTGGACTTGTGGCAGAGCTCGTCATTAGTAATTTGTTCAATTTGCCGAATATAAAATTGAAATAATTTTTATTTTATTTCAATCGGCGAAAAACTTCCTTGTATTCGATATACTTTAACTTCAAAACTTCTACCAGGAAACTATTCCAAAAAAAATACAGATTTTTTTTCCTTTAACTTCTTTTAAAAGGAAGTGATATCCAAACTTGGAATTTCGCTAAAAAACTTCATGGATTGGGTAAGATACTTTTCATGCAATGCTTTTGGGAATTCCTCTTAAAATATCCATTCTAAATCGGCTACAAATACTTCTACACGTTGTCATGAAAAAAGAAAATCATGTCTGAAGGAATTTCTTCATTGGCTTCTTAAGGAATTACGCTAGAAAAACTAAAAAAAAAACACCTCAAAGATTTCCACAACAGTATCTCGGGGCAGTTTTCAGAATTTCTTACGAGAACCCTGAAATCCCTACAAATTCGGAAATTTGAGCAGGAAAACATAACATAAAAACATGTACGTGTTCGTGTCTAGGACTTCCACAATTCTGCACTTAAAATCTGCGCTATAAGTACTAATAAGCTGTAAGTTTATTCACAACATTCTTAAAGAATTCGATATTCTTATAGCCAGCGTTGCAATTGCTTATTTTACGTATGACTTTTAAGTAACTAAAGCCTGTATCCGCAATAATCGGGACACAGAAGTACGGCTGTAGCTCTGCAATGAATCGGTAAAATTGGCCAAATAATTGACTGAGAACTCTTTGGTGTATGTTTATCATTTGTGCCAAATTTCATAAAAATCGATGCATTACTTCTAACTGTGGATAAAAAAAAAACAAACAGATGTGGTTTTAAGCATTTTGTACAATCATGACCAATTTTCATTCGCATAGTAGATGGTTTTTTTACGCTACAGTTCAAAGTTCTGTGATGATAATTATGAAAATTTGTTAGCAGTTATGATACTTATAGAGACACTTTCTTGCAAAATTTCATCAACTTTTATCAATTGGTTTGAAAGCTACTGGTGTTGATAGGGGTGAGTGTTAGTGAAAAGTTTTCGTGTTTTCCATGTGCGATGTTTGCCTATTCATAACTTTTGATTTTCTCTACCAATTTTCATGAAATTTTCACAGAAGGTAGTTGATTATGTGTATATTATGTCGGCAAAATTTGATGATTATTGGTACAGTACTTTTAATAGTACAATCGATACAATAAAGGGTGCTGGTATATTGCTGTCTGAGGGGCTAAAATCACGTTCAGTCCCAATACATGTTTCAATTATAAAATAGTTGATAGTGCATCGATTTTTTTGAAATTTTGCCCATGCAACAAATGTAGATTGAGAGGTTTGTGTTGAAAGTTTCAGCCATTTCCTTTGACGAATTCAAAAGTTGCAGCGCTGATAAGCAAAACTAGGGGCTGTACAAAATTCAATGGCGCACATTCTACTCTTTCATTGCTACAACAAAAATTACTGCACCGATTAACATGAAATTTTATAGGTGAGGTGAACACATCTTAAGATTTTATTAGGCCAAAATTGAGCAATTTTAATGTATCTATTACAGAGTTACAGCTGTATTTCTGTGTCCCGATTATTACGGATACAGGCTTTAAATAGTCTGAAATAAACAAAACCTAGATATTACGGTCTTAAAACATCTGATTTCAATTCCCTACGATTTTCAGGATTTTTCTAATGAGATACAATTTCATGATAACCAGGTTGTTTAGTTCTTAGCTCCTGTTCGATATTTTGAAAAAAAAAAATCAAACAAATGGATTGTGTTGAATCTTGAAAATTGTTGAAAATCAACCCTTGAATGACTTGCGACCCGCAGCCTCATATCAAAATTCAATTTTGGCCCGCAAAGACAGTTAAGCTGAGGATCACTGATGTAGATTGTATGTCATCCCTCTAATGTAATCGATAGCATTCTTTTCGTTTAGAAGTACCACGCCACAGCTTTGAAAAAGGGTGTTGTTCTGGAAAGCAGTTACGTCATTTTGAAATGCTGAGGCTGACAAGACAAAACGTAGAAATGAATAAAAAATCGAAAGACAATATTGCGTGTTTCGCCGTACACACTAAGATTCTGATTTTGCAGCTCAGTAAAATTTTCGCTGAGTTCTGTAATTTTTTCATCTTTTTACTGAGTTTTCAACAGCAGATTTAACTCGGTACACTCGGTAATCAATATTTACCGTTCATCAGTAACGATATTTACCGTTCATCTGTAATTTTTGACAGTTCATTTGCAGAACTTGTTAACTTATTTACAGAGTATTCAGCAAAAGGGATAACCGAGCGTACCGAGTTAAATCTGCTGTTGAGAACTCAGTAAAAAGATGGGGAGAATGGCGAGAAATGCCGATATACCACCTCATAGCGGATGTTGAGCAGGTTATCCAGACGAATTAGAACAGGGAAACATGCGACAAGAATAGGTGCGCAATAGCGAACCAGATCCAAAACCACCTCCATGCGGAAAAGAGAGGCAGGAACGACGCGAGCAACAATTTCTTTCGTTCGGCAACAGCATCCACCAAGAAATTCCTCTCCGAACATCCTGACATCGTGGTCATCGAGGCGGACAAGGGCAAAAAAAACGGTGGTGATGAAGAGAGACGAGTATGACCGGAAATTACAAGCTATGATCGATGATGACGTCACATACATTAAGCTAAACAGTGACCCCACAGCCAGCTACTAACGCAAAAACAACCAGTTCGCGAAACGTCTTGCGGATTTGAAGCTGATTGATCGCAAGACAGAGATGAGGTTAAAAACCTACACAGCTACGGCACCCCGCATATACGGTGCACCGAAGGCTCACAAGAAAGGTCTACCATTGAGACCAGTCGTAGCTTGCATGACGTCACCAACGTACGAACTATCGAAATATGTGGGCTCGATCATCCAAAGTTCGATAAAAAGCAATTACAACGTTCTGGACTCGTTCTCTTTCTGTGAGTACATCAACAATGTACAACTCCCACCGGATTATGTTCTGGTATCCCTGGATGTGGTTTCGTTGTTCACGTGCATTCCGAGGGAGCTGGTGGTGCAAAACGTCATTATGCGCTGGGACGAAATAAAGGAAAACACGAACATCAACCTGGATTTGTTCCTAGAGATGACGGAGTTCTGCATAAATTGCAGTTACTTTCAATTCAAAGGACAATCCTATCAGCAGGTGTTTGGAACAGCGATGGGAAACCCACTGTCGCCCATAATAGCGGATCTAGTGATGGAAACCTTGCTAGATTCGGTCACCAAGAAGATCAAGTTTCCGATCCCGGTGATCAAGAAGTATGTGGACGATCTGATGCTGGCGATACCGAAAGGCGAAATCGAAACCGTGAGAAATGAATTCAACCAATATCACGAGAAAATACAGTTCACCGTGGAGGTGGAACAGGATGGCAAACTACCATATCTGGACTTGTTGGTCAGAAAACCAGACCAATCAATAAAAACAGAATGGTACGCCAAACCTATCGCGTCAGGTAGATTCTTGAACTACCTGTCGGCCCACAGCATGACACTCAAGATGAACGTCGCCAAAAACCTCATAAAACGAGTAACCACCTTCTCCACCAACGTCGATGAAGCCGCAGCAAAGAAGATTGTCCACAAACAACTGCGACAGAACGACTACCCGAAACCGCTGATCAATCGCCTCATCAACCGACATCGAGAAAATCCGCCCACTACAGCGCCGCCCACGGATGCTGAAAACTCGAAGCAATTCCGGTCGATCGTCAACATTGGCACTCTCACCCGCAAGATTCAACGGACCCTCCGTGTGGATTATCCGGAAGTGGTGATTTGTCCACAACAACGCAAGACTGTAAAATCGATAATACCAGGAGTGAAGGACAAGTTAGAGGCAAACCAACGATCCAACGTGATATACAAAATCCCGTGTGCAGACTGTAGAGCAAGCTATGTAGGTATGACATCGTGCCGACTGAAAGATCGTGTGTCTGGTCACCGATCGACGATCAACAAGACGAGACGGATCATGAGATGGCAAGACTGAGAGAGAAAACAGTGCTACTAGATCACTGTATCACCAACAACCACAATTTTCTATAAGATAAGGTAGAAGTATTAGACTTAAGCAACAAAAAACAGAATTTAGCCATATTAGAGTCATGCCACATCTTGAACACACCAAACACTGTTAACAAACGAATTGACACCGAAAACCTGAGCGGCACGTACGCAGCACGTACTATACGCACGTGCGTGTATAGTGTCAGGTGAGCACCACGGGAATATCGAAGCATGTTCAACAGCGTTTCAAAGCCTTTCAAGGCGTTTCAATGCATTTCAGGACGGTTTAGGACGCTTCAGGAGGTTTCCGAGAAGTTTTAGGGGACTCTGCGGGCTCTCAAATGAGTAGGGATTTCAGAAGCGTTTCAAAACATTGTGTTTTAGTGAGTTTTAAGGCGTTTTAGGGCGTTATTGGAGGTTTTCGAGGAGATTTCGAGGACCTCAGAGGGTCTCAGATGAGCTTCAGAGGGATTTCAAAGGCGTTCTGAAGCTTTTCATGAGCATTGAAGCTGTGGAATCATGAATTAAATTCATTAGGTATGAATGTAGGTTAGGGTGGCCCACAGTTATATGAAAAACATAAAATTCGAAAGGTTCCAAGTGCTATCTCCTGAATCAGTTGTTTTAGACTCCCAGAACTATGTTCAAAATTTGAACCAAATCGGTTAAGTCTAAGGGGGCGGCCAACAAGCTGGAAGTTTGTATGGGAAAACTGGGCCAAATGTATGCAGAACTAGGTGGCGCATTAGGCATTCAATTAATAAGCCCTAAGGTTATTCTGTAGGTGACTATATACCAAACAACTTTGTCGAAGACCGCAAACTGATTCGATGCCTGTGAAAAAAGTTATACCCTAGGCAAAATGAGGCAAATCATTATTGTTGTTTTTCCAGTATGTACACATAAAGGAATTGTATATCAATAGTGAAATCCCACTTTCCTTCCCCATGCAATGTTTGAAAGTTTCATGATGATCGCAGAAATGTTCAATTCATGGCGATTTTTTTAGGTTTCACATAGACCTGCGATTCACGGCAGTTTAAACTCATTAAAAATTGAAGTTAGGCACGTGGGATTAGAGTGATCGCTTGCTATAATTCTTATAGCTATATTGATAGTATTTAGATTTTTTAGATTAATATTTAACTTATTGCTCGTTAAATACTTTTGGACTGGTCTATGGCTTAGCATTTTTGCATGTATTCCGTCGGATCGCTGTCCACCATCCGTGTGCGGTTCTTGTTCGACACTTCTTACTCGCAGCCGCTCTTCGCACGTTTGCCGTACATACATCACAGACTTGGCTTAGTTTGTTGCTCGCTCAAAACAGGATTGTTTGATTCTTGTATGGCGTTCCGTTCCGATCCGTCCGTCCATCCGTCTATCCGTACGCAGAACGCCGCTGGAAATGTGTGTGTTTTCGTTGACGGCGGCGTTCCACCATAGCCTGCTAGCCAGCCGAGTCTCGTCAGGTCCCAGCGATGTGTCGTGCCGTGCCCGTGCCCTGTGTCCATGCATAGTAACGTAATGAGAGAAGAGCGAGAGCAGCCAACATTGAAGCAGACTGACTGGTTACGGCGGTCTCAGGTTAGGTTGGGTTTGTTGGGAATTCTGTGAAG